>NC_080541.1:90711178-91011178 GCF_028640845.1 Ahaetulla prasina | reverse complement strand
CACAACACATCTATATAAAAAGTGGGGCTTCAAGTGCACAATCATGACTGCTATTTTGGCTTGAATTTTGTTCCATGAATGTTGCTGGTTCAACATCTCCTCCAAGGCATAGTGCAACTATTGAAATAAGCCAGGAAAGGTTTTTGATGAAAGAAAGATTAGTCCCACCAAAAAAAGGTTAGTTGGCAGCTTGAGCAATATGCTTGAACAGACACTTATACATTTTTAGTGAGGCATCTTCACTTTACTTTTCTTTGGCCTGTCACCAAATGCTTCTTCTTGGAGATTCTCTATATTCTGTTTATTATTATTCTCATCCAATACAGACAATAGAATTTGTCCATCACAATGTGGCGAGATCTTTCCATACAAAAACTTTGAATAGATAAAGATTATTTAATATTGCCATTCTTATAGTTCAACTCTGAATGTCAAATATTTCTCTGTCCTTTGACATGGGCTGATTTCAAATGAAGTTTGCTTATGACTCACTTGTCTTAACTGTTGATTTTAGTTAGTATTTGCCTCTGGGTCTTTGGCACCTTTAACTGCTAGGCAAGTTTTCTGCCTGGAGATCTTTAATTAAAGATTGTAGCTGAGTTCCAATACTTCTTCTCAGTCCTTTGCCTCTTTATCCTCAACTTTTAAAGAATTGGATAGGGATACATTTTTCCTTGTGTCCTATATTGAACTTCCAACAAGACAGGAGAGATTTTTTTTCTCCCCTCTCATCCAGAGTGAGTAAAATGATCTTGCTCTACCAAACTGATTTTTTAAAAAAACATTCACTTAAACTGAAGAAATGCCTTTACCATTAGGAGCAAAGGGAAAATACTGGAAAATTTATCCTGGTGAATGTAACTTTTTGTCGAATGAGGTGAATGAATGTATCCCAAGATAATGTTGCAGGATACAATTTGGGTCACTTACTGGGACCAGAGAGTTTATCTTCTGAGTTTTCGGACTCATGCTAAAGCCCATCTTCAGGGAACTTCTCTTCTTCTCTCCTGCTAGAGAGAAGTTCCCATTCCCTGAGGATGGGCTCCAGCATGAATCAGCATGGAGCTCAGAAAACAAAACCTTTGGTCCTGGTGACTGACCCAAATTGCATTTGGTAACACTTTGTGTACAGCATCAGTGGACTACATATAAGAACTGTGCAGAGATCCAGGTTTGAAGGCAAAATGTTAATAAAAGTGTATATTGACACCCATTTTACTATCTGTTGAGGACATCTTAAAGCTGACAGAGAAGTACAGGAAAAGATGTAGCTGTTTTAACATTCCTGATGGTCGCTACATGCATGTGTTCTGATCTAGGCTTCCCCAAACCACGAAGCAGACTCCTTGTCCCGACAAAAACCCATTTTTATTAAGTTACTGTGAATTCCTCTCATTCATATCCAGCAAAGTCTTTAGGGTGAAGGGTGGATTTACAGTCACAGACCTTATCTGGCTTGGAGAGCTGCCAGGGTGATGTCTTCAAAACTGGCAAGGAGTCTTTGAGAGTCTCAAATCAATTAAGCGAACTAATTGTCTCCTGCAAACTCCATTCTCCTTTCGCTCCTCTTTATTCCCTGTGAGAGGGGCCATTCACTGTCCACCTGTACCTTTACTCCTGAGTTGGCCCTTGTTCCTTATCTGTTCCCTTCTCCTGGCAGCTCTGTGCATGTGCACATTGGGAAAAGACTCCAGCTGTTCTTCTGCCCCACTGATATCCAACTCCAAAGGCAGCTGATAACTTTTGGACAGCCCTGGCCCCATCTCTGCCTCCAACCCAGAGCATTCATCAGAGCCTTTCAGACTCCAGGACTGGCCCGTGTTCCTCCCCAACCTCCTCACTGTCTGAGTCTGCCGCAAGGTCCTCTGATTGCTGGCAGGTCACAACAGCATGTTCATGCACATTCCATATCATATTTTGCCCATTAAACCCAGAAATCTGCACAAGCCCACATATTATTGCCCTACCAGTTTTATAAGCATTCCCTGCTCTATTTATAAAATATCATTATTAGTACAGCTGCCAAGAAGGACTGAGGAAGCTTATGCTTTCACTTATTGTCAGTCTGACAAGATATTATTTTTGGCTCGCTCTCTCTAGGTTCTGCATAATTGCCTTATCAATTCATCTACTGAAATATATATATATATATATTTATTTCAGTTAAATCGAAATAGTTACATTTTCTTCTTTGAAGTTTATGCTGTGTTTATGCCATAAAAATATTTTGTTTGGTCATGGTTCATAACACTAAAGTCTTTTCATGGATTGTACACTGCTCCCTGACAAAGGGACTTTAGAATAGAATAGAATAGAATAGAATAGAATAGAATAGAATAGAATAGAATAGAATAGAATTTTTTATTGGCCAAGTGTGATTGGACACACAAGGAATTTGTCTTGGTGCATATGCTCTCAGTGTGCATAAAAGAAAAGATATGTTCATCAAGGTACAACATTTACAACACAATTAGAATTAATTGTGTTGTAAATATTGTACAATTAATTAATTATTAATTGTAAAACACAATTAATAGAAAAAATGCTACATGTATTTGGCTTTGTAAGTAGAAAATTTCCTCCCAATGACTTTTTGAAGGAGGCACTTAAAATATATAAAGAGAGCTGAGAAAGACTTCCGTTTGGGTAGTATTGGTCATATATGAAGCAGATCAGAAGCTGCTGTGGTAATCAGATGCAAAAATAGTTTCTGTACTATCTGTTTTTAGAACATAGCATTTCCCAAAGAAATGGAATCCTAGAATGCTAACACTGCATTTATCTACTGACTGAAGGAAATATATATATAACAGTAGAATAAGGAGTGATATGCCTCTAATGATCAATGCAATCACCATGGTGCCAAGGCACTGAGTGTCTCTCAATAGAATGAAAATAATATATACTGTACTATGTACAAGGCTAGATTAATAAAAATTGCCATCTCTCTCCCTTCAGTTGAACTTGAGTCCTATTGACTTTCTGGACATGCCCATAACCTTTCCACGGCAATAGCATAGAAATGGTTTGCTATCACCTCTTTTGAAGTTGCTTTTTCAATTACTAAATAGCTTGCCTAGCTTTTGGGGGATCAACCAAGATTAGTTCGGACTGCTAACTGCAGAGAATAACAAAATAGTTATTACTATAGAAAGAGTGTCCCCAATAAGAAAAGGAAAATGAGAACTCAAGCCAGCTGAAATGTGGAATGAAAACTTTTCTAAGAAAGGAGGTTCCAAAACATTCTCCATGCATTAAATTCCTGGTCTGATGAAAGATAATATCAAAGAAACAGAGAACTGGAAATAATGATCAAATACTATCTCTGCTCCCTCCTGGAATCAAAACAAATGCATTTTATTTTGAACACAGCCAAACAAGAGCAACCAATCAGTTTCCTAATGCAATTGTGGAATTGTTCTTTCAGTTAAGAATGTTTTCCTAGCAGTCAAATGGAATTGGCCTTCCGGTGGCTGAAATCTCATGTTCCATGCCCTGTGGAAATGCGCAGTGGAGGAATGCCCCATTTCCCCCCAATCAGATCTCTATGATGCAGGCAAAGTTTCCTCCGGAACCAAGAGCAGCAGTTTCATTGCAACCTGTGAGTTATATATAATGAGACTATTATAATAGAATGAGACTATTGCCTTATACACTGTAAGCCGCCCTGAGTCTTCGGAGAAGGGCGGGGTATAAATGTAAACAATATATATATATATATATATATATATATATATATATATATATATATATATATATATATATATATATATATATATATATATATATATATTATTTCTTGGTGAAAGTTTAGCATGCTTCTAGAAGAGTGCAAGTCATTTAAGCAAAAAGATCTAAATTGCCTGGCTGGTTTTCAGAAATGTCCTACACCAGCGTTTCTCTAACTTGTCAATTTCAAGATGTGTGGACATCTCAGCATGGCAGGCTGAGAATTCTGGCAGTTGAAGTCCACACATTTTAAGGTTGTCAAGTTTGAGAAACATTGTTCTGGACTATGCTTAGAAACACTCCATGTCAACAACCTGTCACCCAGTTGACTTGAAAGATGGCTAAAGTTCCTTCCAGGCATCTGGCAATAGTCACCCAAATCATTCTTTAAGGACAATAATTAGTGGTACTTTTCCTACCTGCAGGTCATCCTGGGTGAGAAGGAGGATGCAGCTAGAAGAGCCCATCAATAGGTGTCCTTGAATCATCCTGCATTATAACCATAAAGAAAGCAGTAGGCATTAGCCTTGTCACTGAGACCTTGGCTGTCGATGTATTGAAATTTATGTCACCGTTCTATTCTGCTGGAGGAGGAGCCCAAAGAGAAAGAATGCTTCATGAAATGGGGTACAGGGGAACAGATACCTCTCTCTTTTCCTTCCTTAATGTAGTAAAAAGCTTTTACAAGTAACCATGTGACAATGAAAGAAAATCAACAAATATTTGTAGAAGCTGAGAAAAATTAGTTTGATCTAGATTTTGTTATTTACTCAAAATCTAATTTCTGAGCCTATGTAAAATAAATGCAGTGATATCCTGTGGCTTACACTTTCTAAATGCTCTGTATGTAGCTCCAAATGAACTATCAGACATAGTGGCATAGCAAAATGTATGTATTAAAGCAGAAACTGGATTTCTTCGAGGGCTGGATCAGCACTGTAGTTCTCCGCGGGCCAGCTGGGAGGGAGAGATGAGAAGGACTCCTCCTGCAGCACCCTGCCAGCCAAAATGGGATGGGGGAAAACAGCAAAGATGTGCTGCAGGAGCAGGGGTGGGTTCTAAATTTTTTTACTACCGGTTCTGTGGGCATGGATTATTTGGTTGGCGTGGCTTGGTGGTCATGTGACTGGGTGGGCGTGGCTTGGTGGCCATGTGACTGGGTGAGTGTGGCCAACTTGATGTCACTCATGTCAAAGGTTAGGGTTAGGATGCCTGGCCTCTCCTCGTCTCAAAGGTCTCAATGAGATACAATTTCCCTGTCTATTTATTTACTATTGCTGAACATCCAAAATATACTATTTAATCCTATGTATATATGCCATATGTGTACATACAAATTACATAGTATAGTGTATATAGGCACACAAAAAGATACATTATCTACTATATATACTGTATACACACACACACACCCCTCTTATAAAACTATACATATTCAACCTCACTTACTACATTTGGAAAAACACACCCAGAGTCCACTTTCTGCCACACATTTAACTATAACTTCTGTACATTTAGAACATTACACACACCTTCAGATGTTCTTCCCTAATTTGCACATGACTGTTAGAGCCAGGAGAGGTCTTGGATTGAATAAAATGTGGTGAAACTCAATTAACATGGGCCGGGATAGCTCAGGCTGTTAAGAGCCTGTTATTAGAACACAGTAGCCTGCAATTACTGCAGGTTCAAGCCCGGCCCAAGGTTGACTCAGCCTTCCATCCTTTATAAGGTAGGTAAAATGAGGACCCAGATTGTTGGGGGGGCAATAAGTTGACTTTGTAAAAAAATATACAAATAGAATGAGACTATTGCCTTATACACTGTAAGCCGCCCTGAGTCTTCGGAGAAGGGCGGGATATAAATGTAAACAAAAAAAAACAACACAAACACAACGCTCTTGCTTAGCAACCAAAATTTTGGACTCAATTCTGGTCATAAGTCAAGGACTATGTCTGCCTTCCTCTGCATGGCAGCCTTGTCCTAGTAAACTCCTTCTCCTTTCTGGCAATTTTCCTCTCTGTTAGAGGCACCAAAATAATCCAGATGATGTAAGGTTTCCTGCTGGAGCAGGGGGTTGGACTAGATGGCCTCTAAGGTCCCTTCCAGCCCTAGATTGCTGTCCTGTTTCAAAGCTTCTTCTGCAGCCACGTCTAGTGCCAGGTTTTGTGGTCCTTCCTTCCTCTTCTCTCTCTCTCTCTCTTCCCCTCCCTCTCTCTCGCTCTCCCCCTCCTTCTTCCTTTCTCTTTCTTCTTTTTTTTCTCTCTCTCCTCTCTCTCCCTTCCTCTTTCTTTCTTTCTTTCTTTCTTTCTTTCTTTCTTTCTTTCTTTCTTTCTTTGTCTCTCTCTCCCTTCCTCCCTCCCTTCCTTCCCTTTCTTTCTGTCTCTCTCTCTCCCTTCCTTCCTTCCTTCCTTCCTTCCTTCCTTCCTTCCTTCCTTCCTTCCTCCCTCCCTCTCTCTCTCCCTCCTTCTTCCTTTCTCTTTCTTCTTTTTCTCTCTCTCTCTCTCCCTTCCTCTTTCTTTCTTTCCGTTTTCTTTTTTCTTCCTTTCTTTCTTTCTTTCTTTCTTTGTCTCTCTCTCCTTCCTCCTCCTCCCTCCCTTTCTTTCTGTCTCTCTCTCTCCCTTCCTTCCTTCCTTCCTTCCTTCCTTCCTTCCTTCCTTCCTTCCTCCCTCCTCCTCCCTCCTCCCTCCCTCCCTCCCTCTTTCTTTCTTTCTTTCTTTCTTTCTTTCTTTCTTTCTTTCTTTCTTTCTTTCTTTCTTTCTTTCTTTCTAAAATGCTTTTAAAAGCCTCTGGTGATCAGGCAACTCAGCTTTAAAAGAGGAGCCTTTTAAAAGCATTTTTACAACCTCTTCAGCCGAAGAGGTTGTAGAAAAATGCTTTTAAAGTGTTCTGATGATCCCAGCTGAGTTGCCTGATTGCCAGAACCCTTTAAAAATATTTTTACAGCCTCTTCAGCTGAAGAGGTTGTAGAAAAAATGTTTTTAAAAGGTTAAGATGATCCCAGCTGACCCGTGTGATCATCAAAGGCTTTTTTTTACTTTTAAAAGCATTTTTTTGGCTGAAGAAAAAATGCTTTTAAAAGTAAAAAAAAATACTCTGATGATCGCGCAGCTCAGCTGGACATGGGAGGGGGGAGGCAGGGATTTTTGCTACCAGTTCTCCGAACAGTCTAAGTTAGGAGTGATTGGGTGGAGGGGGTGGGGCGAGTGAGCGTCGGGTGCCTGGGACAAGCGAGCAGAACCAGTTCAGGGTCGTGGTCACCCAGCAATTACTAACAATTCTCCAAATTAGCCAAAATTACCACTACTGGTCCTTCCGAACTGGTGCGAACCAGTAGCAACCCACCACTGGGCAGGAGGCTATCCAGGCCAAAAACGGGGCATGGGGGGCCACATGCACCCCTCCATGCTCCATTTTGGCTGCCAGAGGCACCACAGGCCGATCATTTGCTATTTCCTGCAGGCCAGATTTAAGCACCCCGTGGGCCATATCCGGCCCACGGGCCTTGAGTTTGACACCCCGTATTAAGGAAACATAAGAGAGCCAGGGTGGTGCAGTGGTTAGAATACAGTACTGCAGGCTCTCATTGCTGACTCCAGGAATTCAATTTTGGAAGGTTAACTAAGCCTTCCATCTTTATGAGATCAGTAAAATAAGGACCCAAATTGTTGGGCAGGGGGAGGAATATGCTGACGCTGTAAATCGCTTAGAGAGGGCTGTTGCTATGGCTAAACAGGTATACAAAAATCTGTAAAAAAAAGTGTACATTTTATATGTTGTTGTTGTTTTTTTAAATTGCAGAGTGATCTAGCAAGATGACAGAATTCACAACTCTGAAAGAAACAAAGAAAACAAATGTGATAGGTTTGTCATTCCTTATCTACAAGCTACTGGGGATAACTACAGTTAATTACTAGGCAATGACAATTATCAGATTACATTAATGTGAATTTTGCAGAAAACAGGGCTTTAGAATTCAAGCCTTGAATATTCTTGAAATCAAATTAAGAGAAAAATGTCCTCCCCCCCAAAAAAACCCCTTAATTTACATAAATTGAAAACTTGCATACATTTCCTAAGCCCTTGTGTAGTGCTGAACTCTTTCTTACAGGGCTTCTGACAGCCGGGAATGAGTGTGTGTATGGGAGGGAGAGGGGAGGGAGGGAGGAATCTTGCAGAGAAAAAAATAATAATATCACACTGTGACTGAGGAAAATTACCAATTCAGATGGTGTCAAATGCATTTCAGCCAGGCTAAAGAAAGGATAAAGACTGGTTTCATATGAGCCAGTGAGAAACATCTTCATAGTTTCAAAGTTCCTTTGAGGAGGAGATTAGTTAAGAAAAATTCTGAAGTTAGAAAAATTCTGGCTACATTTGTATGTATATTCAGGTGGAAATAAACAAGTGACAGCCAACCTTGGCTGATCTTAAAAAAGAGGTATGGCAGGGCCTGGATGAGGGACTCCAAGGAAATCTCAGGATTATAATTTAAAAGCAGAGGCAGGGAAAAGAAGTCCAGAAGTAGGCAAAGGTATATATGGTTGCCAAGAGAAATACATAGACATGGATCTGCAAGACTCAAAATCAACTTGGAGGAGTCTATGTTCACATTTATGTGAGAATAACATCTTCTGCCCAGCGCAGCTAGTACAAATGTGCATGGGGGTTTCCTTAATTTTATCTACACAACAGTCCTGTGACTGTTAAGATGGGCTGAGAATCAGTGACAGGTCCAAAGTGGTCTAAGAATCTGTGGGAAGTCTGATACCTTAACTATTATCATATGTTGACTCTGTTTTAAAGAACGAACCAAATTCCCAAATAACCAATAACATTGATGTTACTATTTATGAACAGTATGTTGCTACTTACTGTCAACATTTGCAAGAGGCCCATGACCTGTGGCAACTATTAAATATGTAGGACCAGTGAAACAGAAATATTAATGTACAAACATAGCTGGGTTGACTTACTTTTTCCTCCTGGGTTGCAGAGAAGAAGTAAATAGACAAATTATATATAAGATGGCCACTTCCCTTCATTCATTACCTTGAGAATCCCAGACTATTCTTAGCATAACTGAGGAAAATAATTTGCCCAACTGAACAGTTTCCCCACAGATTTGGGCATTATTGAATGTTCTTATTCTATCAAAATTCTCCCAGAAGGTTTATTTGGTAGCTGCATTCATATACTGTATCGGCTCTTGGATACAATTCATAATAAAGGTTAAAACATTTTCATAAAGAAAAAAAAGAACCACATTACAATAGATTAAAACTGTCATCCAAATTATATGTGCCAGGATCTGAATCTACTGAATTCTATTTTTTATTTATTTTATTTATTTTATTTTTTATTTATTTATTTTATCACAACAGTATATATAAGCACAAGCATGAAATAACTATACAATGTATAAGCATATATATATAAGCATAAGTATGTAATAACTATATTAATTGGATATAATGAAAGGAAACAATAGGACAGGAACGGTAGGCACACATTCAATGAAATTTATTTTCTAAGGTGTGTGTTTGAGTGTAGTAGCATTATAAGACAATTACAGAAAGGAAAGAAGTAGAAGGATATATATACCGTTTGTGTGTGTGTGTGTGTGTGTGTGTGTGTGTGTGTGTGTTTTATTTAAACTTATTTAAAACTAAAAGGCTACAAAACATGGCAATTTTCCGACTTCCGATGTAGCAGTCCAGAATAAGGCTTCGGTGTTTTGTAGTCACATCACACTGTCCACTTTTTATTAGTTTGTGCTTTATTATAGTTTCAACCAAATTCCAACTACCACTGCACTGAATCATAGATCAGCTAAATCTCATCTTTCCTAAGTTGCTAAACTCCATCTTCTATCTGTTCTAGACTAAATATGAAATTGGACAAGGATGAATTGATGGTTCAGTACATATCTATCATTCTCCTCAAGTTCATGGGAGTTTGAACATTCAGGTTGGTGGGTCAATTTGTAATGGTGATGGGGAAAAAATATTTTTTTTGAGTTGAATACACTTTACAAGGACTCCATAGACACATATTATTGGTTTGCGGGGATGGGGTGGAGGGAATCCACATGATCCAAGCAGCTCCAATTTTGAAATATCATAGCCCTTTAATTCTGCAAAAAGATAGTGATGCAGTGATATTACAGCAAAATTCTAGAGATGTTTTAAGGGTTTTCAAGCCATGTTAGTTTATGAGGAACTGATAGATGGCCTAGAGTAAGTCTCATTCAGCTCAGTGGGAATTATTTCAAGGTAGACATTCTGAATATTTGTTTATTAAAGAACAATTTATTTGTATATTTTTACATTACATACGTAGGTGCTTAATGACCAGCATATTCTCTGGATCATTTTATTTATATAGAATAATACTTTTCCCATTCCTAATTTCTACCTCTACCATCCAACCATTTGTAAAACGAGTTCCATGTTTGAAAATACTCTGATTCTTCTATATCTACTTTTCACTTTTGTAGTCGTGTAATTTTTTTTTCCTTTTCATGGGGGAATTCAGTCTATTTATATTTACTGACAACATGGCACATTTCCCCTCCATCTCTTTCATTTATAGGTCTTAGTCTCCTAGTTTTTTCTTATTTCTCTCTGATCTTTTTCTCTTGCTCTTTCTCATTCTGTTCTCTCTACTTCTCCTTCTTCTTGTTGTGTATTCCTCTCTTTTCCTGTTGCTTCGTCTTGTCTTTGATATTCCAACTCTCCTCTTATTTCTTGTTCCTCATTTGCAACAATATAACTATCATAGAATTCCAATGCCTTATCTAGCAAATCCAGTCTATATTTTTTCCTCTCCCAGTTCACTAATATTCTTTCTGGTACCAACCTTCTAAAGTTTTCCTTTCTTTTAATCAGTTTAACAGTCAGGAATTGCTATTGTTTACATAAGTCTCTTACCCTCCTAGGAGTCTGTTTCAGAACAACAATTTCTTTCTCTCTGTAGTTCTGTACTTTAAAAACTTTAGTATTTCATCTCTTGTTGCTTTTTTAATAAATCTCATATGTACGTCCCTCAGGACGTTGGGAGGGTGCCCTCGGATCAAGAATGAGGACCACTGTCATCCCGCGATCAACAAGGGGTTCCTATCTTCACCACCCCTTAGGGCCTCCAGACAGTAAAGAATCAGCTGGATAGATTCTGATGACAACTTGATTAGGAAATTGTATGGATATTTATTAGAAGAAAAATTGGGAGAAGAACAAGTAAAAGAGACAATGATAGCTTGAGGGAAGAATTTTGGCCATGGGATAGACCTAGAAGCCTGGCAGAAATTATGGATGTATAATTATAAAATGACAATGTCTACAGCATATAAAGAGAATTTGTATAAGATGTTTTACAGGTGGCATCTACCCCCGACAAGAATCGCCATAATGTTCAAAGATAAATCTGAAAAATGCTGGAAGTGTCATCAGATACCTGGATCATAGTAACACATGTGGTGGACATGCATTGAAGCGAAAAGATATTGGACTAAAATACACACGTGGTTGGAAAAAATGATTAAAAAACATATAGATTTTAAGCCAGAAGTCTTTCTGTTGGGAATTATTCCCGAGATGTATACTAGACATGTGAAATATTTGATTGTGAATATCATTACAGTAACCATGATTGTGTTTGCCAAAATTTTGAAAAATGAGAAATTACCTTTGCAAGATGAAATAATTAGGAAGATGATGGACTGTGCAGAGATGAGTAAATTGACATTTGAAATTAGAGATCAAGAAGATAAGCAATATTATAAAATATGGGATTTATTTTACCACTGGTTAGATGGAAAGATATGCTAGAAAAGATAATATAAGATATATGTATGAAAGAGATGTTTACTTTGAGATTGCACAAGAAGATATGTAAACACCCCTTCAGCACATTGTAATTGTTTGATGAGAGTGTTGTTGTATTTTTTGTTTGTTGTGAAAAAATAAAAACTTTTTTTTAAAAAAAAGAATCAGCTGGGTTTCACGGAGCCCACTCACCTTCAGCTGCCTCGCCGTGACGCCAACTGGATGTCAACATCCTGAATATTTATGACTGCATTTCCTCTATACAGCTGCTGTGAAATAAGTCCACTTCTTCCTTTAAAACTTCTTTTTCTTTCTTTATGAACGTTTGATTTTTTTTTAAAAAAGGTGTTTTTTAAATTTTATAACATATAAAAATTCCATTTGTAGTTAAACAGTGTGTTGTCTGGGTTATTCAGTTGCTTCCTTTTCCTTGATTATAAGAGTTAGTCTAGCATTTCTGCACATTCTAATATTTTTTTAATCACGTTTTCAGCTGTAGGGATCTCTTCACTTTTCCATTGTTGTGCAAATACAATTCTGGCTGCAGTTAATACATGTAAAATCAAATATGTAATCCCCTTGTTATACTTACCCAGTAAAATGCCCATCAGAAATATTTCTGGTTTTAAATCTATATGTTGCTTTGTCATTTTTTTCAAACCATGTGATTTTTACCAAAATTCCAATCATTTTTGTCCAATATTTTTTTGCTTTCGGACATGTCCTCCACATATGATAATATGAGTCAGATGTGGCAATACTACATGAGACAAGGTGAGACTAGAGGGGGAGCCCTGAGCACTGCTAGTCAGCTGGTGTAAGCTAGTTCACCACCTGTGGTGCACCAAGGATGGGCACACAAATGCTGAACAGAATGAACTAGCAATTTAGGCTGTCAGGATGGTTCTATGACAATTCACCACAGCCAGCTTGCCATGGCCACCTTGTCATGCCAAATTGCCACAGCCAATTGGCTGCAGGACAACTCGTTGCAGCTAACTTGCCGCAAGACAACTCACTGCAGGACAAGTGTTATCTAATATCAAAGAAGTGGTAGAATAGAATCATTAAAGAAAGGATTCAAAAGGACGGACAGAATGAAATGTAAGTGGCAAAAATTAAAATGTTTTTTTTAAATTTATTTTAAACAATTAAATATAATTGTTAAATTGTCTCACAGCAAGTTGTCCCATGGTGAGTTGGTCATGGCAAGTTGTCCTGCAGCAAGTTGTCCAAGATGAGTTGGCTGCACTGAGTTGGCCATGGTGATGGTGAGTTGGCCATGGTGAGTTGGCATGTTGAGTTGGCTGCAGAAAGTTGGCTGGGGCAAATTGTCCAATTTCAGTCAGGACTGCATTGTATCTAGCATTTGTATATTTCCCTGACATTGTATACTAAATAAATAAATAAACAGGAAGACAAATATGATCACACTCTGGCTTCTAAATGTTTTAAAACATTGTAAATCAGCTTATAATTAAAAGGGGGAAAGGCTGAAAATCCAATAATTAGTTTTATTTTTCCTTCTCCCCTCTTTTGATACTTTGTTGATAAATTTGTTTTATCTACTTTTTCCCTTTATTAACATGTTAAACCTATTAAGTAACAATACTGTGGAGACCTTAACACTAAGTAATCAATGCAAAAACCTTATTGAGGTCAATAAAGCTCAAGACCCTTGTTGTACTTTTATTGTACAATAAATATTTTGCTGCAATCTGCAGGGATTTTGTTTTTCTACTGTTATATTCAATTCTGGATGAAAAAGTCAAATAATATTATGCTTGTATTGTTGGCATCATAAATCCTAATTAATATAGATAGAATATGTCTTCCTTTTTTTGTTTTACTTTCCAATAGTCTAAACTATTTAAACATTAGCATGACAATAATCTTCAATCAATACTATATAAATGTGTGAGAAGTTACCACCCCCAGAAGAATGAAATATTTTGGGAAATATTAAAAAGGCAAGGTATTATATTTCCCCAAAGGGAGAAATTGAGAAACGTGTTTTTAGAGGCAGGAAGCAGCCCCAAGTCTTTCTTACTAACCGCCCCCCCCCAGCAGATATTTTGTGCCCATTAAGAAAGATTGGGCCAGCCTATCTACAAAACAAAAGGCTTTCAGTTTCAGGGTGATGGGATTAAGAAGAAAAGGACATGACCCTTCAGGACTTAGTAGGTTTAACCCACTACCATTTAGCAGAAGACACAGAGCTCACTACATTGCACTACATCTCCTAAGTGCATTTCAGACATTTCACAACTCCCCTAGCAGCATCTCTGAAATTTTTTTAAAAAATCTATGTACTCAACAAACCAATTGGTCAGCTGCACCAGAACCATAAACACTGGTGATTCTGTTCATCATTATATCATTTTTCCAATCAGCCTCCATGTTTCCAGTGTCTTTCTCCCAGATTGGAATTGAGCTAGATGGATATTTCCTTCCAATAATTGTTCATACTTGATGCATGAAGATTTACAAAAAAGTATGCTAATAAAAAAGAAGGAAAGGGGACTCTAGATAAATGGTGGAGTGGGGGAGAGAGAATCAGTTCTGTTTTAGGTAACAAAACATTTGTTCCTTCACTCGAGTGATTGTAAATAGAAAAACTACAATCTTTCTGTAACAAAGTTAGGCTGACATTCTCTGCAAGCAGCTAACATCCTTAAGAATGCCAGTGACATTGTCTGTCTTTCATATGTTTGTTCCTGTTGAATGTTTCTAATTTAAATTGCCGTGTTCTAGGACAGCACATGGAACATTCTTGAGTCTTGTGAACACAGCCCCAAAATATCTGGCCTAGGCAGCTGCCAGCATCCAATTTAATATTGATAGTCAAAGCTGTCAAGTGGTTGTTTATTTTTGACTTCAGCTAAGATTTGTTTATGCTTTAAAAATGAACCATTTCCCTTTATTTTATAGTGAAATAATAAGAAACATACTGCTGAGATTTAGAATTAATAAATCCACTCCATTTGTATTGTTTTTATACCTGAATCATCAAATTGCTGGACTCTTTCTTTTTAATTAAAAATTGAAGCAGATATTTGCTAAATCTGACCCTAGAGAAAAGGGGATTTGACTTATATTAAGCAATTCAGGTCATATGATGGTGGCAAGTTATGGGGGAGGAGTTATTGAAAACTCCTGCTGGTGCTATAAATACACCAGGTTTTTAATATTTTTAAAATGTAGAGATTCTGATGTGGTTTAACTCCTGCATGATATATATATATATATATATATATATATATATATATATATATATATATATATATATATAATATATTTGTTTTCTGAGGTTCCAAAGAAATAAGATTACCAAACTAATCCAAAAAGAACCCCCCACTAAAATCCAAGACAGAGAACAAGAAAACGGCACAGCCCTCCTCCCATATATAAAAGGCACCACAGACAGAATCAGCAAGATCCTCCACAAACATAACATCAAGACAGCATTCTGCACAAACCGAAAAATATCCACCATCCTAAGAAACCCCAAAGACAAAATTGAGTTAGAAAATCAAGGAGTATATGAAATCCCATGCACCGCCTGCCCCACCACATACATTGGACAAACCAACAGAAGAATAAGTGCACGCATTGAAGAACACAAGAACTCAGTCAAAAAAGAGGAACCAACTTCTTCCCTGGTCCAACACCTTAAAGCCACAGGACACGATATTGACTTTAAAAAGACCAGAACTATCGCCAAAACTGAACACTTTAACAACAGAATAATCAGAGAAGCCATCGAGATAGAAAAACGCCCACACAGCATGAACAAACGAGATGATACCTCCCACCTACCAGCCATTTGGAAACCCGCCCTTATTGACAAACGAGTCCCTAACATGAGGAATGACACCAGACCCACACTCACGAGGTCCACACAGGATGTCACACCACACATCCACCCAGAAAGCAGACCCAAACCCACACTGATCAGGAAGCACGACCAAGGACCAGAAGCCACACCGCAGCTGCAACATTAGCCATTTCAAACCTCTCCAATCCATACATACAGCAGACAGACATGATGTAGCACAACCACAAACACGAAGCCAAACAACAGCAATGCAGCTCACCAGCTCAAATCCCCCTATAACTCAGACTAATCTGAGCACAACCAAGCCTCCACCCAAACAGGACACACCCCCATCCAATCAGAGCACAAAAAAACCCCATCCAATCAGAGCACAGCCAAGCTCCCACCCAATCAGTTCAAACCCCCACTAGCAGTTAAAAAGGAAGAAACAGCTGCAATCACACATTGCTCCCAGAAGCACGAAGCTGAAGCCTGAAGACGAATGAGACTTCGTTGAAACGTCGCCAAGACATTTCCAATTTTAGGCGGGAGAAAACCCGAATAACCAAAGATCTACATATATATATATATATGGATGGGGAGAAGAGATAAGAGAGATAGGTAGAAGAGATAAGAGAGATAGGTAGTAAGTTAACTTAATTCACTAGGGTTCTTGGTGCTGTCTGAGCATGATGGGGTTTTTTTGCAGGGGGGAGGTGGGACATGTTTCATTATCAAACTAGGTAACACTGATAATGTTACCTAGTTTGGTAATAAAATGTCTGTTAAAAAAAACTACCAAGTTCAGATATCATCAAGGGCCTCACAGCTCAACCCTGAGCTATGAACATTTTCTTCTATTGGTATTTAATTCTGGTTGGTATTTGTCTTACCTGAAATGTGAGCAAAATAACCAGAATTATTTCCACTAGCTTTGGGATGAGCCTTATTTTCATCTCTACTTGGGATTTAGATGGAAATGGAAATGAAATATCTCCATTACAGACATTAAGTCAGGGGTGAAATCCAGCGGGTTCTGATAGATTCTGGAGAAATTTTGAGTGGTTCGGAAAACAGGCAAAAACCACTTCAGGCTGACCCCAGAGTGAGGTGGGAATGGAGATTTTGCAATATCCTTCCCCCAGGAGTGGGGAAGGAATGGGATTTTGCAGTATCCTTCCCCTGGAGTGGAAATGGAGATTTTGCAGTATTCTTCCCCTGCCACAGCCACCAAGCCACAGCCACCAAGCCACACCATGCCCACCAAGCCATGGCCACAGAACTGGTAGTAAAAAAAATTGGATTTCACCACTGCATTAAGTCCTGTAGGCAACTTTGTCACCTTAGCACGAAACAATTTCTCATTTGTTATTTAATTCACATGTCCATTGTGGTAAATAATGAGTTAAACTTTTCAGTCCCTTTTCCAATCTTATACATACATCCCACACACTGAAGCTGCAGTTATTTCTCAAGAGGAACATTATGTTCACATTTTTCTTCCCACATTTATCAAGAACGTCAGACTGATTTGGAGTAATAATCCAACCTCTTCTACTCTTTAGCTAGACTTCTAAAAAGAAAAAAAGACAAAGAGGCTTCAATCACAGAATTTAGCATCCTACCTAATCTGGGTTTTAGCTTCTATAAATAAACAGGTGATCCTTGATTTATGACTCTAATTGTCACGGTTGTAAGTTGTATCAGTCATTAAGCAGATCACCACATGAGCTCACCCAATTTTATTAACCTTTTTGTGGCATTCATTAAGTGAATCACTGCAGTTGTTAAGTGAACCTATTGTCCACAATTGGATTTTTTTTTCTGGAACAGAAACTGGAAATAAACACTGGTTTCTGACAAAAATATCATAAATCATGGTCATATGACCTCAGGATACTGCAAATGTCTGAGGACCCAGCCATTAAAACTTCAAATCTTGGTTGTAAGTAGCATTTGGAAAGTCCATCATAACTTGAATGGGCACTAAGCAATGCTTGTAAATTGAGGACTATTTGTATTCTTACCTTCTACCTGTTATATTTTTATGATTTAATTAACAAAGACAATTAACAGGCAGGGATGTACTGTAGATACCATTTTACATGCAGATTTTACTTTGACAAACTTGCATACTTCTAAAGACACCAGCAAAAAGAGGAAATTACTTACATATCAAAACATACATATAAACACATATATAAAGTATGTTTATTGAAGTCAAGTCATAGTAGTTACCTATCCATGTTTGCATGTATGTAGGCAGATTTTTGATAATTTCCCTGCTGTGCAGTCTCAGGGGCCAGAAGAAGCAAAAGCTATAGCAATGTCTTGTTCATTTAGCATCAGCTAAGAGGATACCAATATGTGAAGACCTGCTGTAGATCAGAGGTCTCCAACCTTGGCAACTTTAAGACTTATAGACTTCAACTCCCAGAGTTCCTCAGCCAGCAAAGAGATCTTGAGTGCTTGTTATTTTACAAGAAGTTAAAGAAATTACTCACTACTAAAAGTGATCTGGGAGAAAAAGTACCTTGGGAGAAAAATCCACGATTAGATTTTTCTAATTTTATTTTATATTTAGTCTTTTCTTTCATCCCCTCTCAACATTTTAAATTTCTTGACAAGACAAGATACAAATATATTTGATCTGTGAAAGTGATTATTGTTTGAAAATCAGTATAGTTAAATTACCCTGGTTTTTCTTTTGAATAGTTATTTCAAAGCCAGTGTTTTTTGTAAACACACAAAGTACTATTGATGTTGGTGTCATTTCTCGCTTGATATAGTTGGATATTCTACATGGTTGAAAGGTAGTTTTGTATTTCGTAGTTTTGCAAGTATTGAAACATATGAAGAACAATTGCAGGAATTGGGTATGTCTAGTCTAGTAAATAGAAGGACTAGGGGAGACATGTTAACAATGTTTCAATATTTGGGAGGCTACCACAAAGAAGAGGGGTCAACCTGTTTTTCAAAGAACCAGAAGGCAAGGCAAGAAACAATGGATGGAAACTAAACAAGGAAAAACTTGTTCTAGAACTAATGAGAAATTTCCTGATAGTGAGAACAATGAACTAGTGGATTGGCTTACCTTCAGAAGTTGTGGGTGTTCCATCACTAGAGGCTTTTAAGAAGAGACTGGACAGCAATTTGTCTGAAATGATATAAGAGTCTCCTGCTCGAGCTGGGGGTTGGACTAGAAGACCTCCAATGTCCATTCTAACTCTGTTATTCTATGTTCTGTGTTCATTGTAGTCTAGTATTCACCTTAATTTATGTGTAATGATATAAAGGGCTTAGTAACTTTTGTGATAATTAACAATACATAAGCCTTTTACATGCCATAACACAAAAACTGTTTGGAGATTAAATGCACCATAACCTACATATAAATCAGCCCTGATCCCACCCCCCCTATGATTTCAACTGATTCATTCTACTCATACCAGGCTTAGTCTGAGACACTTTTTTGTTGTTGTTCAAATAAAGGCAAAGTTGCCATCTCCTTCCTTTATGTGAAAATGTCTTCACATCACCACCACCACCACCACCACCACCACCACCACCACCTCTTCTTCTTCTTCTTCTTCTTCTTCTTCTTCTTCTTCTTCTTCTTCTTCTTCTTCTTCTTCTTCTTCTTCTTCTTCTTCTTCTTCTTCTTCTTCTCCTTCTCCTTCTCCTTCTCCTTCTCCTTCTCCTTCTTCTTCTTCTTCTTCTTTGAAGCTTACTCCAACACTGACATTGGGGATAGCAACTATAGCCTAGCTTTGAGGTAAAAATTCTGGTCAAACTCACAATGACACATTGTTGTCACATGATGTATCATCATTTCCCCCCCCTTTGCTAAAACAGAGTGGGCGTGGCCAGTGCATGACACATCCAGCCCGTGGCCCGTGAGTTTGACACCCACCCAGGGGTGAAATCTAAAAATTTTTCCTACCGGTTCTGTGGGCGTGGCTTAATTGGTGGGTGTGGCTTGGTGGGCAGATGACTGGGTGGTCATGGCCAATAACAATAAATAATAAAAATAATAAACAAAGTATACAAAACAATAAGAGGTACCAAAAACCAACTTTCACACTTTACACATACACAACACAACTGACTCCACACAATGTAAAAGCAGCTGCACTTCACCCAAAAGGGCCCCTGCAACAAGCAGGAACCTCACACAGCCACAAAATGCTCAAAACCAACTTTCACACTTTACACACACACAACACAAGACAACTCACTCACTCACTCACACACACACACACACACACACACAATGCCACATAGAGCTTTGTGAAATTTTGTGTTTTTGTGTTGTTAGAGTGAAACACTACAGAAACACACCAAATCTCAGAAAGCTGCACAAATATTTTATTATTATTTTATTTTATTCATATTTTTTTAGATCAGGAGTTTCCAACCTTAGTAACTTCAAAGTTTGTGGACTTTAGCTACCAGAGAGCTTTGCTGGCTGAGGAATTCTGGGAGTTGAAGTCCACAAGCCTTAAAGTTACTAAGGTTGGAGACCCCTATTTTAGATAAAAGCAGCTAAATTTAAAACTTCTTTAACTTTAAATTGCTGTCTAAAAAACAAAACTCCTTAAAAAAACACCAATTAACTATTTTTTAAAGCTCCCCCCCCACATTTACTTACCCAACTGGAGGCAGGCAGATTCAGTTGTTCACCTAGGAGATGGATTGCAGGCAGGCAGATTCAGTTGCTAGCTGATGCAACTGATTGCAGCAGCTGAAGAAAAGCAAGGCTTAGCGAGCCCGAAAGAAGCAGCAATTAGGCAAGTGGGGATGGGGCGATTGGGTGGGCATGGACAGGGGCTGTTGTAAAAGGTTGTAAAAAAATGATTTTAAAAACCTGTGATGATCAGGCAACTCAGCTGGGATTGCCAGAAGAAAAAAAGATTTTAAAAGGCTCCTTGATAATCCCAGCTGAAGTTGCCTGTTTGCCAGAACCTCTTAAAAGGATTGTTTTAACAACCTCTTCTGCTGAAGAACTTGTAGAAAACATGTTTTTTAAAGGTTCTGGTGATCAGGCAACTCAGCTGGGATTGCCAGAGGAGCCTTTTAAAAGCTTTTTCTTTACAACCTCTTTGGCCGAAGAGGTTGTTAAAAAAAACTTTCAAAGGTCATCAAAGGCTTTTTTTTTAATTTATAAAATCATTTTTTCGGCTGAAGAAAACATGATTTTAAAAGTAAAAAAACCCAAAACCTCTGATGATGGCATGGCTCAGCAGGGGTGGGGGGTGGGGGCAGGGATTTTTTTCTACCAGTTCTCTGAACCACCAGCCACCATCACTACCAAATCGGGCAATCCGGTCCGAACCGGGAGCATTTCACCCCTGCATCCACTCCTGCCTTAGTTGGTTAGCAAATCCTGTCACTTAGAAGAATATCTTAATGCTAATAACTGTTGTGACCCAGGCCCTAGTAGGTAGTAGGAAACTCAGGCAGTGAAAAAACAAACAAACTTTATTTGAACAGCTGAGAATTATTTTATTCCCAGCATAGTTCAACTAAATTGAAACAAATTCCTCCCAACACAAATTCCTCAGTCCTATCACAAGCCATGGTCTAATTAGGCAAACTGCCAAAAGCCTTTCTTGGCAAATGTTCACAAGTCACAAAAATAAAGGCAAGACATAGATGAAGCAGAAGACGAAGCTACCAATGTTGTTTTCCGGCAAAGCTCAAACGCTGGTGCTGGTCTGTTTTAAGCCTTATGGGAGGGGCCAATCATCTCTTGGCCCTACTCCCGAGTTGTCCTCTTTGCTTGAGCTGCTCTTGCCTTCTGACAGCTCTTCTCATGAGTGCATTAGGTATAGGCTCCTCCTGTTCCTCTGCCCCACCACTGTCAATCTCTGGAGGCTCTGGAGTTCGCACCCCACTCCCCAATGGCCCTGGCCGCACCTCAACCTCTGACACAGAGCCCTCATCCAGGCCTTCCCCAGCCTCCAGGACTGGTCCACGCTCTTCCTCAGTCTCATCACTATCCAACTCCATTGCCAGCTTCGCAGGCTGCTGGCGGACCACAACAACAACTGAGAATCAGACTGCATGGCTGAAATGAAGGATGCCTGGTTCGGAAGTAATAGAATAAGAACTGGGCCTTTGCATAGGAATCTCTCTTACATGTACAATTAAAATTTCCACATTTATTCATTTTTAAAATGTTTACTTTTTCATAAATGAGGAGAACTAGTTCATTCCAAAAAAAATTGATATGCATGAACATTAATGCTATCAATGCAGCTTAACCCACAATGCAAATATTAGTATATAAACATTAACATGAACTAACAACATGTCAGCAGATGGAGGGTGTTTCAATTTTTGTTCAAATGGCTGAACCTTAAAATATAAATAGACTTTTAGCTGCATACTTAGCAAAAGTAAGTATCTTGTGATGGCTTGCTGTGGGTTTTTTCCCCCCTGTGCTAACAAAGAGTCTGTGTGTGTTGATTGCAGCACCGAAGCACAGATGCCTTTCAATGTGTGTGTATTGACTATAGCTTAGAAATATAGAAGCCTTTCATAAATTCAGCAGAAAGGAATGCTAGTCTTAAATTGTTAATCTCTGTATAAAACGCATTGATTTTAGCACTTTCAGAGGTTTAAAAAATAGATAACTTTATGTGCTTCCCAACAAAGAGGCACTTCTGTTTCTGAAACTAATGACAGATACTAGGTGTTTGCTTATTATAAAAGAACTCTCTTTAATAGTAGTTGCTTATTCACATACGTTAGCTGTCAATAGTGATAGCTCCTTTTTGTCTCCCCTGTCATCTGAGGGTTTTAAATAATGGAGCAACAAAAATACCACCCTGCATTTTAGCATGCAATGTAAAAGGAGAATAAAAATGACTTGTCTCTCATGCCAAGAAAGCGGCTAAACATTATGGTAATGAGTTAAATGATTTTAGATTAAATGTACTTTTAAAAATAAGGAAGAAGGCTCTACCTGACAGCTTCAAGAGTTTTGTCATCACTGTTCCTAGTAACAAATTCAGCTTGTATGTGGATGGAAGTATTGGGGGATAATTTCCAGCTGAGTTTGCAGCCAGGATACACTGAATCAATCCCTATAACCAGAACAAATACATGTTCCTGACTTCAACTGGGAGCGGGGGGGGGAACCCCAGCAACCGAGGAAGCAGTTAACTGGCAAATGGGACAAAAATGGGAAAAGAGACATGTACAAAAGGCAAACTTTTTCTTTTTTTCTCTCACACAAATAACTTTCCCAAGCTGCTGTAAGCAATAATATTGGTAATTAGCACGAGTCCCAAAGACTCATGTTCCACCTATAACTCTTTTATGTATGCAATAGCAAGGGCGAGGCGGGGGGGAACAATTCCTTTCTCTTTTCTGCACCATAAAAGGGACAATGTGAATTGATGCATAAGTCAAAAAACTGCCTCGGTCCCTGACATCACTTACCAAATCACTAGGAATGTTGAGATTCTCCTGGAAGTTTTTTTTTTAAAAAAAATTATTAAATTTTTAACTTTTAAAAACAGAAAGAAAAGTAAAGACGAAACCACATTAAAAAACATGACAAACATAACATTATATGGCATTTTACAGTCTTCTGTATCGACATACACATTCTCTATTTTTGTTCAATTTTTCAACTAAATGCATATATTTACATATTTTTAGATTATATTTATTTACACACTCGTTACTATAGGATTGACAATAATTTGTAATTTACAAGTCTTTAGTTTAACACTATTAACTTAAATTTCCCAATTCTTATTTTGATTTCTTTCTTCTAACCATTCGAATAATTTGTTCCACACTATAATAAAGAAGGAGCCGCGGTGGCTCAGGGGTTAGGACGTTGAGCTTGTCAATCGAAAGGTCGGCAGCTCAGTGGTTCGAATCCCTAGTGCTGCCATGTAACGGGATGAGCTCCCGTTACTTGTCCCAGCTTCTGCCAACCTAGCAGTTTCGAAAGCACATAAAAATGCAAGTAGAAAAAATAGGGACCACCTCTGGTGGGAAGGTAACAGCGTTCTGTGCGCCTTTGGTGTTGAGTTATGCCGGCCACATGACCATGGAGACGTCTTCGGACAGCGCTGGCTCTTTGGCTTTGAAACAGAGATGAGCACCGCCCCCTAGAGTCGGCAACGACTAGCACGTAGGTGCGAGGGGAACCTTTACCTTTACCTATAATAAAGAATCTTCTCTTTCCTTGATTTCCTTTGTCATTTTATCCATTTCTGCACATTGTACAAAATTTTGAATCACTATTTTCTGTACTGGTATATTGTTTTGTTCCCACCCATGTGCAATAGTAATCCTTGCTGCTGTTAAGATATGTAGTATTAGGTATTGTGAAGATTTCTCTATTTTTGGGTTGATTATTCCTTTCTCCTGGAAGTTTTCATATGAGCATCAAGGTTCCCCACTGCAGTCAAGGCCACGGTAGTATAGGGACAGCTCTTTAGTTATAGTAATAGCAATAGCAGTTAGTCTTATATACCACTTCATAGTGCTTTACAACTCTCTCTAAACAGTTTACAGAGTCAGCATATTGTTCCCAACAATCTGGGTCCTCATTTTACCAACTTCAGAAGGATGGAGGGCTGAATCAACCTTGAACTGGGATCAAGCTGCTGGCAGTTAGCAGAATTAGGCTCCAATATTGCATTCTAACCACTGGGCCCCCACAGCTCTTATGCAGTGGTGGGATTCAAATAATTTAACAACCAGTTGTCTGCCCTAATGATTTCTTCCAACAACCAGTTCACCAAACTGCTCAGAAAGTTAACAACCGGTTCTCCTGACGTGGTGCGAACTGGCTGAATCCCACCACTGCTCTTATGTCACCTGTTCAGTGTTAGAGAGGGGAAGAGATGCTCACTAATCCTTAGATGTGGAAATTTATTGAAAATGTAGTGGCTAAGAAAGATTTCAGTCTTGTGAAATCTGGTAACAAACCAGAGTCATAGCCATGATTACATTTCTGATATTGGAGCAGAGGCCCTTCAAGCAAGTGGCCACCTCCAATTCTGAAAGTCTTCTCCAAACAATAATTTGCCATGTAAATGCCTATGTTTTGGAGCTATTGCTTTACTATAGCCTATCTCAAGAACAGTGTTATATAAAATATATGAAAATAGACATAAGTATGTCCATCTGTTGTGCTGATGTAATAAATTTTGCTGAAGGAAGCTCATCACCTTTGCTCAGAATCATGTCTATATTTTGCAATGAAAAAAAAAAAACACACACCAAAGACTGTAATCAGGCAGACAACTGGATAATAAATACCTCTTGAACTAACTCAGAAATTACCTTAATGTAGAAGAAGTATAATTTATCTAGCCTGATACGCTGTCTTCCAGAGTAGTCTATCTACTATCCAAATATATGCAGAAATTTAGGAATCATGCAACAATAGAAAATGGTTTCTATCCATAGAGAATAGGATGTATGCAGTTACACCCCAAACGTGAGAATAGTATTTCTTCTTTTGTCAGGCAGGCCCTACTGAGAGCACAGCAACATAGCACCAGTGGTGGGTTGCTACCGGTTTGTCCCGGATTGGGCAAATCAGTAGTGGCGGTGGTGGGACGCCCCCTCCCACCCAGATATCTCTGCGCATGTGATCTGGTAGCAGCCAAAACTGAAACCCACTACTGCATAGCACACTCATGATCTCTTGAGGCATATTAAGAAATGTATAAATAACTCCTGGCTGAATAAAAAATTGTTGCCAACATTTTGCAAATTCTCAGCTTTGAATTTGCCTCCTTTTGACATGGAACATGGTGGGTTTTTTTTTGGTTTTTTTTTTTTCATTCAGCTTACTATTTTCAGCAGAAGGGTAAGTATTGATTTTGAACTTTTTTTTTTTACTCTTCTCATAAACAAATACATTTTTTCCTTGAAGCAAAACTTGACAATGCATTGTGTACCCTAATGTAAATCATGTATACAAGCCTTTCCGACTATCAATCGTTGTTTTGCATGTTATTATGCAAACTCCACTGCTTGCATTCCATGGTGTCTTATGAAGTCTCTCTTCTTTTCATGATTCATTTGGGGTTTTTTATATATATATAAACATCCTTGGGGATTTAGATTTCAGCTTTTTTGGGGGTGGGGGTTTGTAGTGTTTATGCATCACAACATTAGAATTCCAGCAAGAAACACTATATATAGGAAATTGATGTTGAAAAATCTCATCCTTTTTCTCCCATATTTTGGGGAGAAAAAAGTTGGAATCTGCCTTCTTTCATAATAATTTTATTAAATATTACAATTAAAAATATAAAAAAACTAATGTAAATAAAAAATAAATAATAGAATGAAAGTTTTAAAGTGCCAAAAATTAAAAATTAGAAGAAGAAAAAGAAAAAAGTATATAGTAAAGAAAAGACATGTACAAAGAAATGATTTCTTCCTTCACCACAAGTATATGAAATTTTAGTATCACCTCTTAAAATACTGCAAATGAATCTTCTTCCTTTATCTCATTTCTTATTTATAAATAAATCCTTAAATCCTCATCATTCAGTCCAGATCAGCAAAAATCCATTAAGAGTAACCTATGATAACAATATATATCTTGACCTATGATAACATCATATATATATATATATATATATATATATATATATATATATATATATATATATATATATATATATATATATATATATACATACATATACATATACATATACATATACATACATACATACATATATATACATATACATATACATACATACATACATACATACATACATACATACATACATACATATATATATATTGTTTTTCCATATCATTCTTGTACCCTTAATTTTCAAATTGATTTTTAGATATGTGTCAGACTTAACTGGTAAAAGTTCTTATTCTTCTACAGCATCTTTTAAACACAGTCTATCTATAATGGCAGACATTCTTAAAAGAGAATCAGGACATGCCAAATGTTCCTAATAACTGAAAAGCAATTAAGGAGCAATTTGTGAAAGTGATTAAAAATGAGGCATTGTTAACATTATGTCCATAGACGCTACATTATAGCTGTGGGTTTGGTTGAAATCCCTTGACTGACATCTCAAGTCAACTGCCCAAACCTCAATTTCCCCAGACTACTCATAAGGAGTATCTGTCCAGAATGTAAGTAGTTGATATCACAATGCCTCTTTTTCCAAGAGAGACTTTGCTGAGCAAAATTTACCATCTCTGCTGCAAAGTTATTCCTGTGCCTTCCAGAATGTCTAGTTCACCATGAAGTCTAGTTTTCAGCAATGTTACTTTCTCCAGAATATCTCAGAACATTATTGTTGTGACCAGGACCAAGTAGTTATTACCAGACACAATCAGTCCTAATCAAACATATTTTATTAGAACAACTGAGAATTACTTCATTCTCATCTTAGTCCAGATTAAATCCAAAACAAAGCACCTGGCCTCAAAAACGTGCCTCAAAAACATGCCTAAATAGGATGGCATAGAGGCGGGGCAATGGGCAGGTGGGTGGGAGAGCAGGTGGGCGGGCCCACCTGCAATTTCTGCTTCCTGTTCGGGCAAACCAGTCCGAATTGGCTGAATGGCATCTCTGGTTAGCAGGTACCATTAGCTAAAACATTGCTCTAAGCTAAATAATTGCTCTAAGAATTGGAAACAGGGGTAAAACGGTCAGCCAATTGTTCTTAATAGTTTGTGACTTAAAATGCAGTTGCAAAGATTGGCACGCTAAGTTTATACTTCAGACATTGCTGCTTCAGTTACTGTGTGTTTTCCTTAGAAAAATATTTCACTGTTATGCCTCTTAAATAAAGTTAATGGTTTAAGGCAAAGCCCACCCACTATAAATATTTGGGTACCACTCTGTAAATAATAGGTATTGAGCTATTGTCTGTTATAATAACAGCAACCGTTTTGTATTTCCTATTTTTTAAAAAACTGAATGAAAAAGAACAAAATGGATTTTATGGATTTCTTTTCTTTTGCCACACCTACATTATAAACAAAGTTATACACAACAGAAGATGGGTAAAAAATATCCTTATTAATTTGATACAACTATCCTGATTATATCTTCTAGGTTTCATTCTACTTATTTGCTATGGTAGATTGTTTTCTTCATGGATTATCTTTGGTCACTTCTGCCTGATTCTTCACTTGCTTTGCCAAGGTCATCTCTCATATTACTTGATTTGTGTGAAGAATGCTATTTAACTGTGCATGCCTTCAATTAAAAACTTTGTCTGGTTCAATGCTAGACAAAAATAGAGCGTGTAATTGTAACCTGTGATTGATTTATTCAAGTGGAAAATAATGTGGTATTCCTTTTCTATATAAGAATATTTCATAACCAATGACAATGGAGCTGAAATCTTTGCATTTTTTCCATCTTGGTATCAAAAGGGATGTGGTGGCTCAGCAGCTAAAATGCTGAGCTTGTCGATCAGAAGGTGGTCAGTTCAACGGTTCAAATCCCTTGCACCACACAACAGAGTGAGCTCCCTTTACTTGTCCCAGCTTTTGCCAAGCTAACAGTTTGAAAGCATATAAAAAATGCAAGTAGAAAAATAGGGACCACTTTGGTGGGAAGGTAACAGTGCTCTGTGCGCCTTCGGTGTTTAGTCATGCTGACCACATGGCCATGGAGACATCTTTGGACAGCACTGGCTCCTCAGCTTAGGAACAGAGATGAGCACCACCCCCAGAGCTGGAAACGACTAGCACACATGTGCAGGAGAACCTATATCTTTTTATCAAAAGGTCAATATGAATGAATACCTTAAATCAAGTCAATTGGATAAGTATTTATACCAGGGGTAGTCAATCTTTTTATACCTACCGCTCACTTTTGTATCTCTGTTAGTAGTAAAAATTTCTAACCGCCCACCGGTTCCACAGTAATGCGCCATGTATTGTCATCTGCGCATGCCTCTAGTGCATCATGGATTGGGTTGGGGGGGCACCGGCTACCAGCTCTGTTTGTCTGTTACAGCTGCGGGGTATGGGGGGAGATGCATGAGCTATTCTGGGATGAGGTTCTTTTGTTTGCAGTCGCACTACAGCACCAT
The DNA here is from genome assembly GCF_028640845.1 of Ahaetulla prasina. Taxonomy (NCBI): domain Eukaryota; kingdom Metazoa; phylum Chordata; class Lepidosauria; order Squamata; family Colubridae; genus Ahaetulla; species Ahaetulla prasina. The sequence goes on along the minus strand of NC_080541.1, from coordinate 90,982,736 downwards.
TTAGTTTCACTTATGTAACGCAAACTAAAATTATGCACGGGCAATACAAATAGTATATTTTCAGAAATTTAAATTGTCACTGGAATTTTATGAAAATGTAATGAAAATATTTTTAAATAATGCTATGAAAATTTTTTAAAAAGTCAATTAAATTTTTTTAAAAAGGAAAGTGCTTCAGTATCAGACAAAACCCCTACCACCCACCATGAAAGCTGGAATGCCCACTAGTGGACGGTAGGGGCAGGTTGACTACCACTGATTTATACAGTGAAATTTCTAAAATATACACATGTAGAAAGTAATATTGCTCATATTACTATTCCATTAGTTCCCAATAGATAATATAGAATTTTGTAAACCCCCTGAGCCCAGTACTGATCTGATTAGTAGGAGCCATGAACAAACAGTACTTGTCCTATACTAGCAATATTGTTTTTAATTATTAACATTAATAATATTAGTACTATTAACTATACCAAATGTTGTATTTGGTTTCTGATTCAGGCAATAGTCAGAAGCCAGCCATTTGTGATTTAGTTAATATACAATAATTAAGCAGATCCTGAGTTATATCAGTGGGTAAACCAAAGTAGTGAGTAATAACCTTTCGGTGGTCAACTGGGAAATTGTGGAATGAATGGAATTTGGATTCAGATTTTGTTTGTGTTCTACCCAGGGTAGATCACTAATCACTAATTCAGGTAACTATTATATGTGAGAAACCTACATTGATTCTTTTCCCCCCAAATATTAACAGTATTACCTCTGAATCAGGATTTAACTAGAAATAATAAATTCAGTTGGAATAAAATAGAATGGGACTACTTCCAAATAAATACATTTAAAAATGAGCCAATAGACTATAATTATCTCTTTAAAATAAATTGCACCTAAACTGTCATAATTGTACAGAGATTGCAACTCCAAATACAAATTGCTATCTTAATGCATGCACTTAAAAGATAAAATGTGTCATAATTTTCCAAGTTACCCACATCAACAGTATTATTAACGATACATACCTAGAAATTCTGTTTCCAGATCAAAGAGGCTTTTTTTTTAAAAAAAATCAAAATATTGTGAATTGTGGTGGTAGAAGAATATTTTTTTCTGTCTTTTAACTGAAGTTATACTCTGTGGGAATGCTATTTTTCTTCCATTTTCCAGTTAAAAGATGGAGAGTGCCAATAAAATTCTACATCTATGTTACCTATATTGTTCCCAAATTTACTAAGTGATTAAAGGTTTTAAGGATTTGTCTCCATTTAAAACACTACATTAAGTGTTTGATAATGACAGTTAGTCTTAAGATATGGGGGCAAGAGAAAAAGTGGAGAGAAAGTAATAAAAATGGAAAGAACTTTGTGGCACTGCCTCCACATTTCTGTCTGCATCAGTGTCATATGGAAAAAGGCTGCACATTTAAATCACCCATTATATTGTACATAAAAGCAAGGTGTGGTCTCTACAGTACATTTAGATTCCTGTAATGACTTACTATATTGTAAGTGGAATACTGTAGGTGGAAGTGTTGAACACTTAGCAAGGATATTGGAAATATGCAATCCCAAGGTGTCAATAGACACATAAAACCCTTTCTCTTTTTTTTTAAAAAAAATATTTTTTATTATTATTATTTTCTTTAAAAACAAAAACAAAAGAAAAATTTCCATTTTACAACAATTCCATATTGGTGTATATCCGCATAACCCCTTCTTGATAGGGTATGATTGCAAAGTATTAACAGAAATTAGTAAATCCATATAAAGTTCAGAACATTATCATATATAGGCATGCTGCCACGGGTGAAATCTAAAAATTTTCCCTACCGGTTCTGTTGGTGTGGCTTAATTGGTGGGTGTGGCATGGTGGTCAGGTGACCCAGTGGGCATGGCTTGGTGGTCAGGTGACTGAATGGGCATGGCCAATAATAATAAATAATAAAAATAATAAACAAAGTATACAAAACTTGGGAGTGCACCTGTCTACCTTCTTTAAAAATAGAGGCACCGGTCTACAATTGCCTTTTTTTGGAAGCGCACCAGTCTACCTTCTTTAAAAATAGAGGCACCAGTTTACTAGCCACCTACAGCACTGATCAGCTGTAATGCAGCCCTTTGAAGTGCCGCGAAAGTTGTTTAAGGCCGTTTCCAGCTATATCACCACCGAGATCTTCAGAGACAGAGAAAAGGAACAGCGAGGCATGGGCAGTTGTGGGGGGGGGAGGGATTTTTGCTACCAGTTCTCCGAACTACCTGCCCCCATCGCTACCGGATTGTGCAATCCGGTCTGAACTGGGAGCATTTCACCCTTGCATGCTGCCTATATTTTTATCAGTTTGGAGATTCTTACCAATTTGTAATAATAGAAAACATGATTTTTTTCTACCTTAAAAGATTTTGTTTTTCCATGACCCAAATGCCATCCCACAGATTTTAAGAAATGATTGCATAGTAAGAATGAAGGACTTTAATTATCTCCTTGATGTGGATTGAATGAAGGTTACAGCTAACACAATAAGGTGCACTAGATGGTAGCAACACCAGAAACTCAGGCCCTGGGTTGCCAACTAATTATGACCTCAATTTTTGCACCCCAGATATATTGTCTAATGGGAAACAACTGAATCCATTTTCTCCGCAAGACAGAAAATGGAATCGGGGAAAGGATAAACATGCAGAGTGAACATCATTCACTTTTTTGAGTCACTAGATGCATTTTCAACATGGAAAGGATCTTTTATCAATTCATAGAATGGCCAACATGGAGGAGATTTGTCTACTTATACATATGCTATCATAGAGGCCTGATCAATTGCCAATCAGAAATTTTAAAAAATGGTAAAATGCTCCTCCCATTTTCTCTCTCTAGGTATACTTCAGTTTACCTATGATTTTATTCTTTTTTTCTGGGAATTCCAAGAATAACAGACATCTTTAATTTCTTAAATTAAGGAATAGTTGGAAATAAGATGACAATAATCTGCAGCTATTTCCTATTTATTTTTTTTTTAAAAAGGAGCTCCTCTCCTCTCCTCTCCTCTCTCTTTTTTCCCCAGAAGACAGGTGAGTTGGGAGCTTAGTAAGTTCCAAGGGACATGTTTGCAAGCATGTTGGTATCCATAAGCATCATCTTACATATTTAAAGCTTTAGTTCAGTTAGGGGGGGGACACCCAGTGACCAATTTTTCCAATCCTCAATTTGTCCCTTCCTTTTTTTCCCCATTAATTTGTATGTTATATTTAATGTAAATGCAAAAATGTATAGCCTTTCCTGTCTATGTATGTTTCTTCGGTGTATATTTCCCCCCTTTTTATATAATGCAGTTTATAAATTTTCTATCAAGCTACATGAAGATGTTTGGTTGGTTCTGAAAGGTCTGCAGGGTATTTGGTTATCTGGTATTTGAGGACCTAATATTTTAATGCCATTATATTTGAATACCAAGGCTGGGAGGGACATCTAGGTAAAGCAATGGCAGATTGATATCTCTGAAGGAACAAAGATAAGGCTGTGGTGAAGACCAGCAATTGGGCAACAAGCCTTTCCAGACCAGAAGAGGAAGTGAATACTTATACTCTGGATGGCTGCTTCTCCCGAGAGACTGCAGAATTGTGGTTTTCTCTTTTTTCCCAGAAGACAGGTGAGCTGGGAGCCTAGTAAGTTCCAAGGGACATGTTTGCAAGCACATGGTATCCATAAGCATCATCTTACATATTTAAAGCTTTAGTTCAGTTAGGGGGGGACACCCAGTGACCAATTTTTCCAATCCTCAATTTGTCCCTTCCTTTTTCCCCCCCATTAATTTGTATGTTATATTTAATGTAAATGCAAAAATGTATAGCCTTTCCTGTCTATGTATGTTTCTTCGGTGTATATTTTCCCCCTTTTTATATAATGCAGTTTATAAATTTTCTATCAAGCTACATGAAGATGTTTGGTTGGTTCTGAAAGGTCTTCAGGGTATTAGTTATCTGGTATTTGAGGACCTAATATTTTAATGCCATTATATTTGAATACCAAGGCTGGGGTGGGGGGGGGACATCTAGGTAAAGCAATGGCAGATTGATATCTCTGAAGGAACAAAGATAAGGCTGTGGTGAAGACCAGCAATTGGGCAACAAGCCTTTCCAGACCAGAAGAGGAAGTGAGTACTTATATTCTGGATAGCTGCTTTTCCCGAGAGACTGCAAAATTGTGGTTTTCTCTTGAGTATGAATACTGGGAGATATGGGAATAATAGCAAGCTCACATCCACAGCTGAACCTGTAAGGATACTAAACTCATGAAACGTCACTTTCTATAGCACATTGGATTTCAACCTTTTTAATGATCTTCTGAGCCGCAGTTCAGAATGCAGCTCCCAAATGACTGATCCTTCATTTCAGAATAAGAAGACTTACAGTAAGTAACAATTTTAGGAATTCAAAGGATTTAAGATTAATGGCCAAAAGGTTGATAAGCATTCAGTTTAGGGACGTTTAAATGATGTAAGGGAATTTGTCAGATCTACACTTTTTCTTCAGATATGTCTGAAGAATATGATTTCAAACTGGAAATCTCATAACTTTTTCTGAAGTATTTTTGAAATTCAGTTAATAAAATAATACCTTCATGGGAACACAGATTATTTAGACATTTAGTGAAGAGACAATTGGCAGACTTTGCAAGATAAAGAGAGGAAATTTGAGACAGACCACCTGATCATAGAGATGAGAAATAATAGAAATAGAAATAATAGTGTTGCCAAGAAAAGTACATGGATGTCTCCATGAAGTCATCAGGAACTAAGAAACTCAATTTCACATCCTTGATTTTTCTCTTCCCCTCCAACAACCTTTGGTATATTATATCTTGTCCCTGACTATTTTTCTCTTTTTATTTCTTTTCTTTTTTGTCAAAAAAAAATTTCTGTTCTGTTCTCCTTCAGTTTTACTTTCTAATGAGTAGGAACACTTTCTGATGAGCAGGAACTAGCATGTGGCCTGACATATCTGAAGTAAAAGTGTAGATCTGACAAATGCTAATTAAAATGTAAACTAAATACTTCCACATCCCTAATTCTGGCACTGAAGTGTTTGACATATGTCTGGTCTTCCATTGTGATCAATACTGTGTATTTGCCAATGGGCAATAGCTGGCATGCCAATTGAACAGATTTTAATTAGCTGGACAAAAAAAATGTCTAAACTATTTTAGTATGAGGAAAATAGCTCATAACCCGCCTGTAGTAAGAATAGATTCACACATTATTTCTGAGAATATTTCAGAAAAAAAACAAACAATATGGAATTACCAAAAAAGGTGCTTTTTTTTTTAATATTCCCATTTTCTTTACTTCTTAGGATAGTCCTTACAGCACTTCTGAGTCATTCTTGCAGTTTTCCTGGCAAGATTTTCAGATGTGGTTTACCATTGCCTCTTTCCTAGAGCAGAAGGACTGAGAGAGAGTAACTGTCCCAAATTCACCCAGCAAGTTTTGTGTATAAAGCAGAATTAGAATTCCTGGTTTCTATCCTGATGCCTAAATCTGGTTATTTTACAGCCCTTAGTGATATAAATAACCAAATTCAGATTAAAATTATTTAAAGTGTAGATTTAAGTCAGACAAGAATTTGCACTTTATAATCTACTTTTTGGAGACATAATGAACCCAACTGTAAAAAGAAGCACCAGTGTGATAAAACATAAACACTGTTGTCAGAAATTATGCTGAACTGAAAATGCTAGGAAAGATTGCTCAACATTTTATCATTTATTTTTCTGTAGAGCTGATAGAATTTTTGTTTTCTTTTCAAGGCTTTGATGTCTTTTTAGCATGCATGTAGAAACACAGACTAGAAATCAAAGCATTTGTCTTCATTTTTCTTATTCAACTGCAATTCGATAAATATTTTAATACATACTTGAAGACTTCACTGCAGGACAAGTTCTTAACATTGGAATTCTCAGGCAGTTTTAAAATGACAAGAAATTTCATTATTATAAAATTGGTACAGTTGCTTGAGGCAAATTTCAATTACAGTAAAATGAATTTTTGTTTTGTTTTGTTTTAATGCTGTTCCCTGCTCTAGTGGCTGATGATCAAATATGTAAAGTGTTTGTTTCTTCTTTTACATTGCCCAGTTTATTTCCTAAAGCACTTTACAATATGGGCATGGAAAATTCCATTCAATTAAAAAACGGGACAGGTTTTTTTGTTCTTTTGTGTACATTAATTATTTCATAGATGGACAATACATTTGGAATTTTAAGATGTAGTGGGTACAGTCACAAAATGGTTGCCACAAAAAAATTGCTTATTTATAAAATGGTTGTTACCATAATGGTTTGGCCAGTCACAAAGCAGCCATGGAGAAGATAAAATTTAATCCTGGGGATGATCATTGATCAGAGTGTTCTGCTTTTATAGAGTTTTTAATTGATACATTTCTACCTATTAATTAAAAACACATTCTCAAAAAAAAAAGTCAGTTTGGGCAGAAAGTGTTGGGAGCACTAAGGATGTCATGTTCTGGATCACTTAAAGGCATAATAACACTGGTGGCTTGATTTTAGTCTCTTTTTTAAAATTACTGATTTCTCTTTTCACTCTGTTAATGAGTTGACATTTTCAATATCTTTTCCACTTTGACCCCAAGATCTTTTCTGTAAGTAATCACAAGTCTTACTTTGCTTTTACATTAATAACATCAATGTCAACCATTATTTTGTCATCTAGGAGAGCAAATACAAGCCTGGATCCTGCTGACTTGTTCTTTCAATACTACAATTACCCATGAGTGTTCAGCTTCAGTGAGTTACTCATCATATTGTTAAATGTCAGCTTCTGATACTGAAAATTGTTGTTCTTTCTTTTATCACAGACAGAGATGGTACCTAGTTGTTTGTCCATTTATCTGTGTTGTTATAGCACCCTTGACCCGTATTGGTTTGGACTGTGCTTCAGCTACCATGGTAACCATGACACCCAGTGTCATACTGGCTATGTTCTCTCTTTTAATGAAGACACGTTGACCTCCCTCCAGACACCACATTTTTCACTCACTTCTTTCAAATCACTTCTGTCCTTAACAATGACTTTCCAGTGTTCAAATCTTGCAGCGTCTCATTTTCTGTCACCACTATCTGATTTGAACCTCTTCAAACGTTCTGTCTCTTCTCCTTTGCCAATCACCATGAAGTTTATACTGCTAAAGTGTGTGTAAATAAATGTTTATATTTATATTTATGATTTCATGCCCAAGGCTTTGTCTTCAACCATCAATGGTTCTGTTTTGTAATATTTATACTTCCATTATGCAACATTTTTTGGTTTGAAATGTATTTGCTAGGATATTTGAAATAGGATACTTTAAAAATAGAGTTTCAGTCTTTAACGACCTTATAAATAAGGAGTTATAGGTTTTATTTCCTTATGAGGGTAATATTTCATTAATTATTTGCACATATAATATATTCAAGTCTACAGAGTTGAATATATTTGAGACCATTGATTGCAACTAGTTTAAACATGTAATAGGTTCTGAATTTAATCCCAAAGTGAAAGAAATACAATATTTGTTATTGGAACTATTTATCATGGCCTTTATAAATCATACTCAGATTTAGCATCCAACCCTCCTGTCTCAATAATACAAAATCATTTGGACTCTATGTGCTATTCTACATAGATCTCATCAGGCATTGTGAAAGGGCTGAAGTTCATGAAATCAGGAGCATAATAATCATATAATAGGAGTCAAAGAGAAGTAACCACATATGTCCTATGTTAGTAGATTATTTTCTCCTGTTGTGTAATTAACTTTGTGGCATTTGTATCTAAAAATGTATGATCAGTATACATTATAAATCTTAGTACAATGTAATTTACACGAACGTTTCAGCAGAAAGAAGCATGTAGTTGATTTTGTCTCAGTTTAGAGGATATGCAGTGTTAGTCTAGAATGGGAGATTTCAATGGACATAGAGTAGGTTGCAAAGTTGAAAAGATCTTGGATGAAAGCAGTGGAAAATATCAGAAAACAATTTCCATATTAATGCCCCCAAATCCATTGTTGTATCTCTGTAGTGTTCAGGAATTACTTACAATTTGAGGGCATAATTTGTTTTATTTACCTTTTTTAAATGTTCAGTGTGGCTACTGTTTTTGTTTTATTTATTTTGTTCACATTCAGTACCATTTTTTTCACATTCAGTACCAGATAAGGCAATACTCATAGGAGAATTGGAAAACACGGTCAGCAGAAAAGGAAGTATTTACCTTTATGCAGTGGTGGGATTCAAATAATTTAACAACCGGTTCTCTGCCTTAATGATTTCTTCCAACAACCAGTTCACCAAACTGCTCAGAAAGTTAACAACCGGTTCTCCCGAACTGGTACGAACTGGCTGAATCCCTCCACTGCCTTTATGTGTCAAGCAGCAATCCCAAAAGAAATCACACTTTTTCATGGTTGTTAATTTTTGAAGAAAGGAAAAAAAAAACTCCAATTATCTATCTTCATGCTTTTTAGTCATTGTTTTATAACCTGATGTGGTATCTAATGAAGTATTTAGTATCATAAGAAAAAACCCAAAAGGAGCAATTTTTTAAGCAATGAAGATTCCTGATGGGTAAAGCTGAGACTGCTACATTTTTGCATTCCAGATATTCAGGAAGCACAGATGTTGATCCATATCTGAGGACTGCAATGAGATAACCAATCACAATTCCTAATTCCAACACCATTAAATTATTTATATTTTCCCCCAACTTTCTAAATCTTTACAAACAACATTAAATCACTCGCTTTGTGAAGTCTCAGCTACTTATCTTTCTAAAAGACTATGCCATCAATTGCCTCCTGTTTTCTTGTATCTCTTTACCACATCACCTAAAATTCCCAGGAGTTGAGCAAAAGGGAGCTTAAAGCATAATGAACATAAGAACTGTGAAAAAATTATTTGATACCCCAATTCACTAGTTTTCCAGTAATCCTCTCATGATCACACAAGAGCCAGGGAAAATCTGAAGAATTGATTGTCTTAGCTGGGACATTTTTCTGGGACATTTCTTTTTCACAAGCCCATTCAAACTTTAAGGCATCCAGTCCTTCTGTTACACAAGAACAAAGCATTCTTCCTGCTGTCAAGAGCAAAGCTGACATCATTGTTGGTTTTATTTTGTTGTTAAACAGGGACCTAGCTAGAACTTTTCAGGTTCCAGTCATTTTGCTGTTCTTAGGGCTCATCAGCATATTCCAAGCCTACCTAAGCCTGAGGATAGCCCACTGCCTATGACTCAAGGGCAGGAACCAGTAGTGGGTTGCTACCGGTTTAACCTGGATTGGGTGAACTGGTAGTGGTGGCGGTGGGAGGCTCCGCCCACCTGTCTGAACGTCTCTGCACATGCATGCCCAAGAATGTACTGGTAGTGACTGAAATTGAAACCCATTACTGGCAGGAACCCACAACATGGTCCTCAAACTGTCCCCCACTTTCTCCCCCTTGCTTCCTATTTATTTTTCAACAATATCATGTCAACAAGAAACAATGAAATAATGGATCTTTTCTGTCTTGGGATCAGTACTCTTCAACATCTTCATAAACAATCTAGATAAGGGTCACATGAAATGTTAGTACCACTTTATGCTGCCTTCGCAAAACCACACTTGAAATACTATGTTCGGTTTTGGTCATCATGATATAGAAAAGATGTTGGGACTTTAGAAAGAGTGTGGAGAAGAGCAACAAGGATGATTAGGAAACTGGAGGCTAAAACATAATGGCTGCAGGAACCAGACATGTCTAGTCTAAAGAAAAGGGGGACTAGCTAGAAGTCTTCTAATATTTGAGAGGCTGTCACTGAGAAGAGTGACTCAACTTATTCTCCAAAGCATCTAAGGCCAGAACAGGAAGTAACGGATGGAAACTTATTAAGGAAAGATCCAATCTAGAACTAAGGAGAATTTTTCTGACAATGAGAAGAATTAGTCAATGGAACTCCTTGCTTCCAGAAGTTATGGATGCTCCATCACTGCATCACAGGTTTTAAGAAGGGATTGGAGAGTCATTTGTCTGGAATGGTATTGTCGTGTCCCATTCCTCCTCCAGCTGGGTCTGTAAAGTCTGTCTCAAGCGTGGCCACGAAGCCTCTGCAGCTTTGCCAAAGTCCAGTCAGAGTTCTCAGGGCAGGCAGGAATCCAAGGTGTGACTTCAGCAACCAGATTAGACTTTGCCTGACTCAAAGAATGCCAGAAAGCAGATCCTTTATACAGGCCATGGGGTGTGGCTCCATGACTCAGCACTTATCCAGGCCTGCCCCTCTCTTCCTTTTGCTGACGTCGCCTCTCCATTCTCCGGAAGCGTGGATCTGTCCACCCTCCAGCTGCCGGCAATTCTAGCTCATGACTGGCTTCATGCTCATTGTGCTCACACGCTGGGCGGGGGGGAGGTTTATTTGCTCAGTCTGTCCGGGCATGATGCCAGGACTGGGGGCTGGAGGCATGCCAGGCCATTCGTCTTGCTCAGTCTATTCCGGGCATGGTGCCACAAGACTGGGGGCTGGAGGCATGCCAGGCCATTCGCCTTCATTATCAGTCTCTGGCTGAGATAGCAGGAGATGGGAGGGACCCGGCTGCGGAGAGGGGGGCGGGCGAGGCACAACAGGTATAGGGCAGGGACGGCTAACCTTTTTGGCCACAACTGGAGTGTGTGTGCATGTGTGCATGTGTGTGCTGGAGCACTGGAACTTGGAAGAGAGCAGCTGGCCAGTGAACATGTGTTTGATGGCCAGCTGCGCTGCCAGGTTACATTGTGCACATGCGCGCCAGACAGCTGCTGTCTTTCAGGTTCTGGCATGCACATGTGTGTTGGCCAGACCAGCTGTCCAGTGCATATGCAAGCACTGGAACCTGGAAAAGAACAGCTGTCTAGTGTGCATTCATGTGATGGAACCCGGAAGAGCAGCTGGTGACGGCACATGTGCCCACAGAGAGGGCTCTGCATGCCACCTTTGGCATGAATGTCATAGGTTCACTATCATGGGTATAGGGTCTCCTGATTGAGCAGGGGGTTAGACCAGAAGACTCCAAGGTCCCTTCCAATTCTGTTTTTCTGTATTCTGATCAGATGAAATTGATAAGAATTGTATCATTTTCACTTCTTATCCAAGTGACAGAAAGAATGGTAAAGCTGTAAAGTCCCTTCCCTTCCCTTCTCCCTTCTCCCTTCCCTTCCTTTCCCTGGTGCTTGCCTTTTTGGCATCATGGGAAAGATGAAAAAGCAAGAGAATTGACTAGATGGATACTGTGATAAACATGGTGCAGACATAATACCACACCATACTACCAAGTAAAGAAAGAGGCTGAAGTCTAGAAAGGGTTTTCTTAAACTGACTTCATTTCTTGCAAGTTCACACACAGGAACTAAGACTGAACTGCAGAAAAGCACATAGAGATTGTATTATTTATCCTCAGATATGTGATAAATTATATATTAATTTAATATAGAATATCAACTTGCAATCTACAAGGATTACTAGATTGTAGCTAGATATAAATATTCATCTGTCTGGATAGGCAGAAAGTGGGAGCTGAATTCTGAAACTCTGCACTGGCTATATGATGTTTTTCAAACAGATATTTGTGCATAACTTCCAACTTTTGGAAAAGAAGGACCAATTCTTAAGGGAAAATAGAATATTCCCTGACCATCTTCCCATATTTTACATACATAGCTATTAACTCTTCTGCATACAACATCTACAAAACCAGTCTTCACTTTTATAACTGTATGTCTTATTTAGTATGTGATTTCAGGAATTGTAGGAACACTGTTTGTAGGCCAATTGAAAGAGGAGATCTCGGCAATGCAACTTCAACTTAAATGATTCTCTGTTGATTAAAAGTTTTCTCATTTTTTTTATTTTTTTTTTTTGCCACTGTCATGTGTGAAAACAGAAAAGGCTTCTGGACAGACTCTGTAGCATTCACATACAGTAATCAGTTCTGTTCTTGTGAATATCAGAAGAGGTATCCAGTTGATCAGAGCAAAGTCAAGAAATCTGGTGGACTCCCTTGGAGAAGTGATGGTGTGATTTTTCTCACTTTGCAAAAGAACTCTTACAGAATAAGACACTTGAACTTTTACTGAAGCAAAATATTCCTTTGAACATGTTTATGGTTCTGTAAAATAGCAACCAATGTTATTATGATTTTCAAAGGATGAGTCCAGATAATGATTTTTGGCTTTTGCTTAAATTACACAGTCCCATGGAACCTAGGGACAAGTTGGAGTAAATAAAGAGAAGCATACAAGGCATAAGCATCCCTCTTAATACAAAAAATTTTTATTACGTTTTCCTTTGGTATTTATTTATTCTCTGAACTTCTTAGCACAATAGTAGTAATACATCAAATATGCACGATGCACATTATACTAATATATTCCAAAGAATAAAAGAGAAAAATCCTGTTGGGAAAGTGCTAATATTTATATATGTGTGTGAGTTTATAAGTAATGCAGAATGTGTGTACACTACTGAGATTTTAACATTTCCATATCTGACGTAGAACTGATTTGTTTTACTTTGATTGTATCCTAAGAAATGAGACATTAAATGTAAACTTCTAAGAGAAGTTTTAGAAAATGCCATGTTTAATAATGTCCAGATGTAATCAAATTGTTTCTGTGTTTTTCCTTTTGCATTTCCCCCCCATATACTACTGAAATTAAAGACCACAAAGCATTATATGTTGATGTTTCTTGGAGGTGCAGCAGTACACATACTGCCACATAATAAGTTGAGTCAAGCATTTCCCTACATGAACATTAAGAGTTTCTTTAGAAAACAAATGCATAAAAAACACAGTGGGATTGTAAATTTGCCACTGCAATACCAGAGGGTAAAATACTCTTTTTCTGCAGCAATATATATTTACAAACTGAAATCACACTACTCCCAAGAATATTGGGTTAGAGCTACCCGCCATATGGAAAACTGTATCAATATTAGTTCTATTTCCATATAATTACTTTTTTAAAGAATTTCAGAAGTTTATTATTTCTGAGATTCCCAGAGAATTCTATGAAGAGTTTCAAGCTGGTTTATTTAGATTGCTTTGTAAAGTTAATAAACATGTCTCTGTTTTTCCTCAGATTCCCTGGGTTTTGTGGTATTTTTTAATAGTGATACATGGACAGGATACATGGACAGGATTCAGTTAGAAGCAGGTAACCGAGCCTCAAAGGTCATTTTCAAAGATGCTGGATTCAGAAGATCATACTTTGAATGTCTTAAGGGCAATGGCAAAGAATTCTGGTATTATATTCCCAACATCTAGAACAGTGACAGCTAATCTTTTTGGCACCGAGTGCTGAAACTGGACCAATGGAACCTGGAAGAAACCAGCTGGCTGATTCGGGTTCTTGCACTGGACAGCTGGTATAGAAGACCAGCTGGTTGGCACGCATGTGCGTGCCAGAACCCAGAAGAGAGAAGCTTGCCAGTGCGCATGCATGCCGGACCAGCTGTCTGGAGCACATGCACATGACATAACCTGGAAGAGCAGCTTGTGACGGTGCGCATGCCCACAGAGAGACGGTGCGTATGCCCACGTGTGCATGCCACCTCTGGCACATGTGCCATAGGTTTGCCATCACGGATCTAGAGAATGCATATTTAATACTCTGATTTATCTACTCAACTCTCTCAGCTGAAACAAATAATAAAATAACCTTTTAATAAATAGATAAAAATAGACTTGGATTGGGAGAGTCATGATTTAGTCCCTACTGTGTGTCTTTGCCAGTCAGTTAATCTTTGTCATCCCACCCTACATCCCAGAGTTGTTGCTATTGCTGGGCTATATGTAGGAAGATTCCCATGTTCACCACTCTTAAATTCACAGAGGATAATGGGACATAAACATAAATATAATTTTACGTACATATTATCTATCTATCTATCTATCTATCTATCTATCTATCTATCTATCTATCTATCCATTTTTAATTAAAGAGCAGATGCATCCTTTTTTTCTCCATCAATATTTTTAAAATATTACTTCTGCCATAGTAGTTCTAGGTATTATCAGCAAAACTACTTTCTCCCAGAAGCTGATATAAATCTCTGGAAAGAAGCTTCAAATTTTGCTTTCTATAACTAGTTACAGAGGGATGACAGTGATCAGAATATGGGGAAACTCTGGACAGAAAGTATTGATTATTCCTCTGAATGCCATGCTCCTTATTATTCTCCATATGCCTGCTATTTACAGCCATAATTATTAACATTATATGTTGTTTGGCTCTTGCACAACTTTAGTAAATCACATATACACCTCATGCATCGAAATTGTCAGTGACACTAATGCATTACAAAATAAGGTCCTCAAAAGTGCAGGCAGGTGTCACAAAGAAGGATCCTTCTCTGTGGCACTTTTAAATCTAGAACTGAAGTTAACTGCATGAGTTGTTTGTTACAATTACTTTTTTTTAAAAAATAATATTTTTTTTAATTGTTACTCTTACAATACTAAACAACACAATATCAGCAATAGAGTCCTTCAAGTTTCTAGGTTCTATCATATCTCAAGACTTAAAATGGACACAGAACCTCAAAAATGTCATCACAACTCTGGTGGCTCAGACTGCTAAGACAGTCTGTTATTAACACAGCTGCTTGCAATTACTGCAGGTTCAAGTCCCACCAGGCCCAAGGTTGACTCAGCCTTCCATCCTTTATAAGGTAGGTAAAATGAGGACCCAGATTGTTGGGGGCAATAAGTTGACTTTGTATATAATATACAAATTGATGAAGACTATTGCTTAACATAGTGTAAGCCGCCCTGAGTCTTCGGAGAAGGGCGGGATATAAATGCAAATAAAAATTTAAAAAAAAACAAAGCACAACAAAGAATGTTCTTCCTGCACCAACTCAGAAAGCTCAAACTGCCCAAAGAGCTGCTGATTCAGTTCTACAAAGGAATTATTGAGTCTGTCATCTGCACCTCTATAACTGTCTGGTTTGGTTCAGCAACCGAATAAGACAGACACAGACTTCAGAGGATAATTAGAACTGCTACCAACCTGCCTTCCATTGAGGATTTGTATACTGCACGAATCAAAAAGAGGACTGTGAAAATATCTACAGACTCTGGGCATAAATTGTTTCAACTTCTACCCTCAAAACAATGCTGTAGAGCACTGCGCACCAGAACAACTAGACACAAGGACATTTTTTTCCAGAATGCCATCACTCTGCTAAACAACTAATTCCCACAACACTGTCAAATAATTTACTAAGACTGTATTACTATTATTCTTCTCTTCCTTAATTAGTATCTATCTCTTCCCATTCATTACTATAACCATGTTGCTTGTACCTTTCAATTATATTGTTTTTACTTGTTTCCTAGTACAATTTGATAGCTTATTAGTAACCTTGACTATCACTAAGTGTTGTATCTTTTTATTCTTGATGAATGTATTTTATTCTCCTTATGTACACTGAGAGCATATACACCAAAGACAAATTCCTTGTGTGCCCAATCACATTTTGCCAATAAAGAATTCTGTTCTGTTCTGAAATGGAAATAAAGTATGAGCTTCTGGCTAATGGATGATAGAGATAGGTGCTACAATATCCTGCCTTTCCTTTTTAGAATTTTGGAGACTTACTTTATCTGCACCAAGAAAATTGAAGAGGCTTCAAATACCAATTCAGGTAATTGCCTAAAATGTTTTCACCAACTGCCACCTGAGGGATAAAGATGAAATAAAAAAAGACTAGCATATCTTGGTTGGGGCTGTTAAGAAAAAAAAACAACCAAGAGTCGTTAATGGTAAATTATACAATGATTCCCTATGTACAATTAGAAATAGTATTATTATGAAACTTAGTTCAAGTACCCAGGCAGGTGGCTTGTGCTGAAAACAATGTGTTTTTTTAAAACATAGTTTGGGGATTTATTATACAGAAGCAGCAAGTGATTTTCTAACAGTGTTGCTATGGATTTGAAGGAATCCTCCCCGTTGATATGGTTAAAATATTGTTACATTAGCTTATTTGTGTAGTTGAGATGACAATGCATATTCAAGGCACCTTAAGTGTATTGCAGTACAGTACATAATATGTAGAATTGAAACCAATGGTATAGATTTTTTTTAAAAAAAATCATCAGCCATCAGGATTTGCAGATGTGTGCTTGAACAGGACTGTGTTCAGTAACTTCCAAAAATAATTGGCAAAGAAGCCCTGTGGAGGTGATTAGCCTTGAAAACTGTTTGCTGAGTAAGAGTGATATGACTGTGTTTTAACAATTTTATAAATTACCTTTGCTGCTGGTTAATTATGCTTTGGATATCAGCACTTTAGACTTCATGCTATTGCAACCAGTTTAGTGTATTTTCAATATGTAGTTTCAAGTTCATGTAACATTTTAGGAACATTATGAAACTGTAATATTGTTCTTGACACACACACAAATCTAAATATAAAATATAAATTTATATCAATTATAAATAGAGTGATAACCCAACCTAAAATTGCTCACCTCTGAAGAACAATTGCAACTTTGTAAGCTTTTGAGAAAGCTGTTTTCAGAATGGGTGCCCACCATCCCTTAAGAGACCAATGTAGTCTATAGGCAGAGGTCATTATTGAAAAACATTCTCTACACTTCACCTAACTTCTTATCCCATGAGAAATATGATTCTACGGGTCAGTTCCACCCACATATAGTAAGCTACCAGTAGGAAACAGTGACTTTGCATGGTATTTAAGAGACATAAAATGTACTTGCTTCCTCGTGTTAAATATGGATGAAACTTAGCTTCTATTCAGTTGAATGTGGACAGAAGCATTCAGATATTTAAGAAGGATCTATGACAAGTCACCAGAGCCAACTCACCATGACTAACTTGCCACGGCCAGCTCAACACAGCCAACTTGTCATGGCCAACTTACTGCGAAACAATTTGCCACAGCCATCTTGCTGCAGGCAAGATATAATATCAAATAAATATTGGAATAGAATCATTAAAGAAAGGATGCAAAAGAAGAAACAGAATGAAATGTGAATGGCAAAAATATTTTTTTTATTTCTTGTAAATAAATAATTTTATTTCTTGTAAATAATAATTCTTGTAAATAATGTTTTTTTCCACCTAAGATGGCGCCGACGAAGGCTGCCTCGGTGAAATGCTCTCTAATTGTTTCTTTATTTCTAATTGTTCTCTGTGACTCACTACGGATTTCCTACTCACGAGACCATCTGCTAAAAATTAAGGAACATTTCTTTAAGGAGCAGCTTTCTTTAATCTCACCCCCGCCTGTCTTTACAAACACGGAGGAGATTCTAACACAGGAGGAGGCAATTCCCACGGAGCCATGGATTACTAAAAAAACCAAACGACAGAAACGAAGGAAACGAGGTAAAAGATCTGGGATCTTAATCAAGCTAAGAACTCGCACTAAAACTCCTCTGCCTTCAATTTTCCTAACAAATATACGCTCACTTGCAAATAAGATGGATGAAATACTCCTCTTAAACAAATACTATTCTGATTTTCGCAATTCAGCAGTCCTATGCTTCTCTGAAACCTGGTTAAATGAATCAATTGAAAATAGCAGCCTGAACATTCCAGGATTTCAAATTGAACGATCAGACAGGATTCCAGAATCATCTGGTAAAAGAAAGGAGGAGGCTTATGCCTATATATTAATTCAACCTGGTGTCAAGATTTTAACATAATTTACAAATTCTGTGACAACAATTTAGAGACTCTAATTATCAACTGCAAACCTTACTATTCGCCTCGTGAATTTTCCTCATTTCTTCTAATTGCTGTTTATGTCCCACCACAAGCCTGTGTAAACGAGGCATTACGAACTCTAGCTGACCAAATCATGGAGGCTGAAGCCAAACACCCTGATTCACTGGCCATTGTTTTGGGAGATCTAAACAAGGCAAACTTAAGGAAAGAACTACCAAAATACTTTCAGCATGTCAATTGTCCCACCAGAGGCAAGAATACTCTAGACCACTGCTACACAACACTAAAAGATGCCTATCGGTCTTTACCACGTGCAGCTGTAGGACACTCTGATCATTGCATGATTCACCTTGTACCTGCTTACAGGCAAAGACTTAAAGCCATAAAACCAATAATTAAATCAGTGAAAACCTGGACGGAGGAATCAGAATTAAAGCTACAGGCATGTTTTGACTGCACTGATTGGAATATTTTGAAGATACCTCTGCAGACCTGGATGAACTCACAGATACTGTAACATCATATGTCAGCTTCTGTGAAGACCTATGTGTACCTACAAGGAACTTGCGAATACACAGTAATAACAAACCTTGGTTTACACCTAAACTTAAGCAGCTACGACATTCCAAAGAGGAAGCCTACAGAAAAGGTGATAAAATGCTGTACAATCAGGCCAGAAATGCACTAACAAGGAGATAAGAGCAGCAAAAGAAGCTACTCTGAAAAGCTAAAGAATCAATTTTCAGCAAATGAACCAGCAAACATGTGGAAAACTCTTAAAAATATCACCGGCTATGGCAAACCTCCTTCCCAGGCTGAAGGTAATCAACAACTGGCAGATGACCTGAATGAGTTTTACTGCAGGTTTGAAAGGAAACTACAGCCACCTATCTCCACAACCCCCATCTCAGACACACCAACAACAGCCAAGCCTCCTACAACTGACCCCATTTCATTGGGTTCACAACCCCTAGTGATCACAGAAAAGGAAGTGCAGGACCTATTTCACAGACAAAAGCCAGGAAAAGCTCCAGGCCCAGACAAGATAACTCCTTCTTGCTTAAAAGTCTGTGCTGACCAATTGGCCCCCATCTTCACCCATATTTTCAATAAATCACTAGAGATGTGCTATGTTCCTTCTTGCTTCAAACGCTCTACCATCATCCCAGTGCCGAAGAAGCCCACCATCAAGGAACTGAATGACTACAGACCAGTTGCTCTAACATCTGTAGTCATGAAAACCTTTGAAAGGCTAGTGCTTTCCTACCTGAAAACCATCACAAATCCGCTTTTAGACCCCTTGCAATTTGCATACCGAGCAAATAGATCAACAGATGATGCTGTTAATATGGCTCTGCACTACATCCTACAACATCTTGAGTCTCCAAAGACCTATGCAAGGGTCCTTTTGTAGACTTTAGTTCAGCATTCAATACCATCATTCCAGACATTCTTCTAACTAAGCTAAACCAGCTACAGGTACGGAACAGACTTGTAAGTGGATCACAAGCTTCCTAACAAACAGGAAGCAGCAGGTGAAGCTAAGCAAGATCACATCAAATACCTGTACAATTAGCACAGGGGCCCCCCAAGGCTGTGTGCTCTCCCCACTTCTCTTCTCTCTGTATACCAATGACTGCATCTCCAATGATCCATTTGTTAAGCTACTGAAGTTCGCAGATGACACAACAGTGATTGGTCTCATTCGAGACAATGACGAATCCGCATATAGACGAGAGGTCGAACGACTAGCCTTGTGGTGCAACCAAAACAATCTGGAACTGAACACACTCAAAACCGTAGAAATGGTGGTAGACTTTAGGAAAAACCCTTCCATACTTCCACCTCTCACAATACTTGACAACACAGTATCAACAGTAGAAACCTTCAAATTTCTGGGTTCTATCATATCGCAAGATCTCAAATGGACAGCTAACATCAAAACATCATTAAAAAGGACAACAAAGAATGTTCTTTCTGCGCCAACTCAGTAAGCTCAAACTGCCCAAGGAGCTGCTGATCCAATTCTACAGAGGAATTATTGAGTCTGTCATTTGCACCTCTATAACTGTCTGGTTCGGTTCTGCAACCCAACAAGAAAAACACAGACTTCAGAGGATAATTAGAACTGCAGAAAAATAATTGCTACCAACTTGCCTTCCATTGAGGACCTGTATACTGCACGAATCAAGAAGAGGGCCGTGAAAATATTTGCAGATCCCTCGCATCCTGGACATAAACTGTTTCAACTCCTACCCTCAAAACGACGCTATAGAGCACTGCACACCAGAACAACTAGACACAAGAACAGTTTTTTCCCGAAGGCCATCACTCTGCTAAACAAATAATTCCCTCAACACTGTCAGACTATTTACTGAATCTGCACTACTATTAATCGTTTCATAGTTCCCATCACCAATCTCTTTCCACTTATGACTGTATGACTATAACTTGTTGCTGGCAATCCTTATGATTTATATTGATATATTGATCATCAATTGTGTTGTAAATGTTGTACCTTGATGAACGTATCTTTTCTTTTATGTACACTGAGAGCATATGCACCAAGACAAATTCCTTGTGTGTCCAATCACACTTGGCCAATAAAATTCTATTCTATTCTATTCTATTCTATTCTAATTAAATAGAATTGTTCAATTGTCTCACAGCGAGTTGGGCCATGGGGAGTTGGCCATGTTGAGTTGCCTTGCAGCAAGTTAGCAGTGCTGAATTGGCCATGACAAGGTGACCATGGGAAGTTGACTGCAGCAAGTTGGCTGTGGCAAGTTGCCCCATTCTGAACTAGGAAAGCTTGCTTTATAGGGCTTCTGATCTGTTTATAGTCGCACCAAGAGTAAGCCATTTAAAGGACCACGAGAATCAAGCATCAATGCAATCAGGAGTACTCATTTCAAAAGATCTAAGTCCCAGAGCTCACTGTAACATCATTGCAAAAAAAAGGCATTACGAGTTGTAAATCTTATTTTGCAAAGTTTTCTCTCTGGTAATGCTATACTCCAAACTAGGGCATATAAAACCTTTGCCAGACCTATACTTGAATACTGCTCACCTGCCTGGAACCCTCACTGTATTTCAGACACCATTACATTAGAGAGGGTCCAGAGATATTTTACTAGGAGAGTTCTCAAATCTTCTGCTCGAAATAAAATTCCCTATCCCACAAGGCTTGAAATTTTAGGTTAGATAGCCTCGAACTACGTTGTCTCCGTTCCGACCTATGCTTAGTTCATAAGATTATTTACCAAAATGTTCTACCTGTAAATGAGTAATTTTAACCATAAAAACACAAGGATCAATGGATTTAAACTCAGTGTAATTCGCCCTAATCTTAATTATAGGAAATATGATTTCTGCAATAGAGTAGTAAATGTCTGGAACACTCTACCTGATCCTGTTGTTAGTCTCTCTAATCCCTATAACTTTTACCTTAAACTGTCTAACATAGACCTTTCATGTTTCTTAAGAGGTCCCTAAGGGGGTGTGCAAAAGTGCACCAGCGTGCCTACTGTCCCTGTCCTACTGTTCCCAATTATATGTAATCATTCTATGTGTTTATGGTTATCTTTTGTCTATTTATATCCTTTTTTGTGCCATTTTTTTCATGTGTCTATGTCTATACTGTTATGTGTTTTCTTGTTCTTGTTGACAAACGAACGAACGAATGAATGAATAGCAGAATATCATCATATGAAATAAATGAAAGCCAGGTAACTGAGAAAATCAAGCTTTGCATTGAATGAATACACATCAAAGAGGTCTGAGTACTCATCGAAGGATACTGTTTAAGGCAGCAACAATATATGAATGTAACAATAAATGCTACATTCAGGTTGATTTCTAGGATCTAGATGTTCATAATTGTATGAATTCCTTATCTTGGAAGACTTCTGTCTCAGACATCCGTTCATTTTGCCTCTTTCCCTTTTATTACCTTAAAGATTTTAGGGAGGGGCGCAAGAAAGCTCCTACCTTTCTTAAATGATTCACTTCCACTTGCTAGCTATGAGCACAGTCTAAGCTCTAACCTTTCGTCTCTTCCTTCTAGAGCCATAATGGCGAACCTAAGGCATGCATGCCAGAGGTGGCATGCAGTGCCCTCTCTGTGGGCATCTGAGCCGTTACCCCAGTTCAGATCCGCTGCACATGTGCACATGCCTCCTGCCAGCCAGCTGGTCTTCAGGTCTTTTCTGCACATGCACGTGGGGGCGTGGTGCATGTGGGGAGGATGCACATGCATTGCATTTTGGGGGTTTGAGCACTTTGGGCACTCAGTCTGGAAAAGGTTAGCCATCACTGTTCTAGAGGCTTCTTCTGAGATAGGCGTGACAATTCATTATTTTTTCTACCAGCATCCCAGTAAACATGAATATAATGTCCCCAAACAGGACTTCCAGCTCAATATAAAAAAGTTGAGAAGACGAGTTGAGGTCAGGATAATATGACTGATGAAGGGAGCATATACAGCTCTATAGTTCTTATTTATATTATCCTTAAGCAGGCAAAAGAGCCTAATATAGTATAAGTCTAGCTAGAGAATTCTAAAACAAGACATCTATAGAGGGTGTTTTCTTTTTAAAAAAATGAGCAAAGAAAATTCTTCAGCGAAATAGAAATGGAAACAGAATAGGATTTCCTTTCCCCAAGACGAAGCCATGATTAATATGCTGTATTGTGGAGACACTTTAACCTAAAACCTCTTGGGAGAGATAAAGTGTCAAAGGAACTTATACTCTTAGCTAAGAAAATGTTCTGATGGACATTGGCTCTCTGCTTCAAGAAACATGTTGATGGAAAGTTTATAGCTATTGAAATCTGGGCAGTCTCCTTTGGGCAAAATGGAAATGAAATGATGAATCAAGTATTATTTTGGCTGATACAAAGATAATAGTATTATTTGTCTGAAGATTAATTATATTTATCATTGTAAAGAAGATTCTGTGTGACAGGATAAATCAGATTACGTTGCAAAAATCACACCCTATCCAGAGTTATAAATTGGTAATGAGATGAAGTCTAGATGCTTCTTCAAATTGGCTTAGATTATTATTTTTTCTCATATTTAAATCCACTTATATATTTAGTAGGGACGTAGTGGCTTAGTGGGTAAGACGCTGAGCTTGTCGATTGAAAGGTTGGCAGTTCAGCAATTCGAATCCCTAGTGCTGCGTAACAGGGTGAGCTCCCGTTACTTGTCCCAGTTTCTGCCAACCTAGCAGTTCGAAAGCACGTAAAAAATGCAAGTAGAAAAATAGGAATCACCTTTGGTGGGAAGGTAAAAGTGTTCCGTGCGCCTTTGGCATTTAGTCATGCTGGCCACATGATCACCGAGATGTCTTCAGACAGCACTGGCTCTTCGGCTTTGAAACAGAGATGAGCACTGCCCCCTAGAGTTGGGAACGACTAGCACATAGGTGCAAGGGGAACCTTTACCTTTACTTTTATATATTTAATAACTCTGCAGAAGTAATCTCTTGCCAAACTATGAACTGTGTTCCACCAAGGCAATACATTCTTTTTTTAATGTAGTTGTGTAACTTTCTGAAATCAAAATCTGTTTCAGAGCCACTGGGAAGGGCGAGAGCCATGGAAAATGTTACTTTAGCATGAAGAGGCAAAGAATTGATGTAGAGAGAAAATTCTGCATGAGAACACAAATAGGAAAAGCCTACCTATGTCACCTTGAACTCTCACAAAATGTATCTTTTCTAACTGCCATTGAACAGAAAGTGCAATATTAATATCTCCAGTATGTTTAGAGTTTTATATACTCCTCTGTTCTTACCAACGATAGATTCTAACCCTAAGGATTTTATAGCGTAATTGATTTAAGAGAAAGTTGTAGACAATTTTTATGGGTGTTTTTGCTTATTTTCCTCCCAAGAAGATTAGATGTTTTAAAAGTTTGATTGCTCTCAAAATGTATATACATTTTCTGACCAAACAGGAAAAGCCATTCTGTCAAATGTTACTCTCACTTTTTCAGTACATATTTGTTTGGTTCCTATCTATATCTGTTGGCCATTATGTCTAAAATGATATTAAAAATCACTTGGATTGTATGAATGCATTTCCTGATCCAAGCTTTCACTCCTGATAAGAACATCATGCTTCATATTCAAACATTATATTGTACTAAATTCTACTCTTTAAAAGTGGGAAAGTGTACAGTTTTGGATGTGTAGTCAATTCTGAAGTAGTCTTGCATCTAACATCTTACTGATTGACTGATATGGCTGACATTTACCCACTGCTCTCTAGCCCGGGATGGTTTACCAACATTTTAGGAATATGACTGACTGGCCTTCATTCTATTAATATAAAAAGGCATGATGTGTGGGGAGGACATGAGTAAAGTAAAGCAAATAATGTAGAGCAGGCAAAATTTTGTAGGAATTATTATTCCTAAAAGGCCAGTTAGAATGGAAATTGTGTGTTCAGGGTGGCCCATGCAATGCATGCAGCAGATGGTTCAGCTGCTGTTTTGCAAGGCAGTTGATTCTGAGAATTGCAACAACACCTAATGAGGAGAATTCTCAGTAGCTCCTCCGTGCTCACTGAAACGTTGTGCTCAACCACTGGACCACTCAATTGATTATAGTGATATGACCTTCCCAATCTTATTTCGAGTGTTGGGTCAGCACAATAACTTGGTCTCCACTTTGCTGATCATCAAGAATGACCAATTCTCTGTTTGCTTTTCTGAAGAGATTTTACAAAACAAACCTGAAACCAGAACCTTGAAAATCTGAACTGGTATCGTTCAAATATGCAAAAAACCTGGCACCAAGATCATTAGTCAAATTTTGATACAAAGACTCACTGTTGCTGGCGCAATTTTCCACTTAGTAGTTTCTTGAAATTCACTTTTTCTACTTCAAGTATTACCAGAGTCCTAAACTAAAACATGCCATGATTCTCTGAAACCATGTCAACTAAATAACTTGTAGAAAGCTTAAAGTCAAGCTTTTGGACTTTTGTAATTCATTTTTTTTCTTCTTGCTCTCCTGTACTGTAGAAGAGACCAGCCTCCTAAATTACAAAATTGTCCAATTATAATGTAGGTTGTAGCTGCCAGATATAGAATAACTACTACTGCACTTCATGAAAGTTGCCAGTGCAGAATTTCTAAAGGACATATTAAATTGATAGCTATAGCTATAGCTATAGATCAGGGGTGAAATCCAGCAGGTTCTAACATGTTTTGGAGAACCTGTAACAGAAATTTTGAGTAGTTCAGAAAACCGGCAAATACCACCTCTGGCTGGTCCCAGAGTGGGGTGGGAATGGAGATTTTGCAATATACTTCCCCTGCTACACCCACCAAGCCACACCAACAGAATCAGTAGTAAAAAAAAATTGGATTTCGCCACTGGATATAGAGATAGATAGATAGATAGATAGATAGATAGATAGATAGATAGATAGATAGATAGATAGATAGATAGATAGATAGATAGGCAGGCAGGCAGGCAGACAGACAGACAGACAGACAGAAAGAAAGACCGATCGACCGACCGACCACTAGAAAATATTAAGGAAGGTGGTACAGACGTAAGTTACAGTGTTCATCTGGAAAAAAACCTCTGGAGCATGACCTCAAAAATCTAGTGCAACACTTTCTCTCTCCTGTCTTTGGTGATGTTTGTTCTAAGGGAGGACCACACAAAGACAAATGGAACACTGGGTAGGTCAGAGAACCCTCCAAAAACAGATATACCTATGAGAAAGAAGTTAATAGACCTTGACCAAAGGAAACTTTGATTTAATTTAGTAATTTAAACCAGTCTGTGTGCTTAATAGTGTCTCCTGGTTTCAGTTTGTCAGCAATTTTGCAGGAACTCTGGAAGCTTATCCAAGATTTCAGGAGGACATATGAGACCTTCAGTTCTCAGATTTCATATTTCTATTCTAGGGAGGTCAGTACCAAATGACACTAGAATGAGGGTTACAGCAAAGTTCTTGACTCTCTTGCATGATTTTACTGGAGATGTTTGCGTTAGCATGAAGTATTAATAATGTTTCATTTGCTTCATCATTTTTGCTAGGATTTCTTTTATGGCTGTTAATGATCAGGCTCTAATTATCTTATTTTGGACACATGTTATGATGACTTAGCTCTTTGGAATAGTCTACAATACTGGGAAAGGTGAAAGGAAAAACAGGAGGACCACTAGCAGTGAGATGGATGAATTTAATTACATAGGTGAAGGGGTCACCATTGGAAGACTGATGCTGAACTGAATTTCTGAGCTACAAGGAAAGCCAGTGATCTAATGGGGAAACCCCAGTCCAAATCCCAATGTAAACATAGTGTTCACTAACTTACAGCTATTAATGAACTCTTAGCTAAGTATTGCCCACAGGGTTGTTTTGAAGAGATAAAAAAAAGAGAAGAGAGGAAGAAGAAGGGGCAGTGATACCACCAAAAGCAGCAACAACAGGGCATCATCAACTTTTTTTTTTATTTACTATTTTGCATACAGACAAATCTCATGTTTCTATTAATCATATCAGTTGATAAAAGAAATAGCATTCTATACAATCAGTATTTCTATGAAATGTAAGGGAGGAACATTTTATGTACAGGAGCTAAAGAGAAAGATTTTTATGTATTTGGATCTATGGATTCTCAGACCTTTCCTTTCCTTTCCTTTCCTTTCCTTTCCTTTCCTTTCCTTTCCTTTCCTTTCCTTTCCTTTCCTTTCCTTTCCTTCCTGTCCCACCTTGCAGAACTGGACATGCATGATGTCCGAGGAATATATTGAGAAGACAGGGCAAGGAATAGTAAGACAGCAGGTGGCTAGACTGTACTGTGAAAAATACATAATTGGTTTTTTTCGATGGGTCTGCAGCTCCCTCTTGCTTGGAAAAAAACACCATAGGAATTGTGGGGGTGGGGGAAGCATATTCAGGCCTTGATCAGATTTCAGAATCAGCCAAGGTCAACTAAGTGCTATCATCTAGTTGGACAAATGAGCAGAGGTGGGTTTCAGCAGGTTCTGATCAGTTCTGGAGAACCGGTAGTGGAAATTTTGAGTAGTTCGGAGATCTGGTAGTAAAAATTCTGACTGGCCCCACCTCCATCTATTCTCTGTTTCCCAAGTCCCAGCTGATCGGGAGGAAATGGGGATTTTTGCAGTAACCTTCCCCTGGAATGGGGAGGGAATGGAGATTTTACATTATCCTTCCCCTGGAGTGGGGTGGGAATGGAGATTTTACAGTATCCTGCCACGCCCACCAAGCCACGCCCACCAAGCCACACCCACAGAAACCCACCACTGCAAATGAGGATTATGGAACTTCACACTTCCTACTAGCCATGAATCTTGTGAAAACAGGCATCTTGTGCTGAACCAGCTTTTGTGAAACTGCTTTGCTTTCCAGCACTGAACTCATGTTATCACATACCAGTTAATTTTTTTTTTCAGAATAAAATGGGATTAAATTATTGTAACAAAAGGTGACATAATAAAACAAAAGGTTATGCATTAATGATTTAATTTCCACCCAATCACCCCAAATACTTCTTTAATAAGATGAGTGTTCAAGCTATCAGCTTCTTGTGAGAGGTTGAATAGACATAGAGATCTTAGACTATATTATCTTA
The DNA here is from genome assembly GCF_028640845.1 of Ahaetulla prasina. Taxonomy (NCBI): domain Eukaryota; kingdom Metazoa; phylum Chordata; class Lepidosauria; order Squamata; family Colubridae; genus Ahaetulla; species Ahaetulla prasina. Next base: position 90,955,348 of record NC_080541.1, on the reverse strand, counting down.
TTGGATTTATCACATCTTTATTGGGAATAAACATTCTTTTGTAATAACATTAGATCAATAACTATACATATTTGCACCCTCTCATCTTCCAGGCTCTGAAGTGAACATTTGCTTTCTCCTGCTTAGTTATAAGTTCCTTGACTTGGTCCTGCAGTTCAAACCTACCTTCCCAATTGAAATAAAAATCTGGATCTAGCACTATATACTTGTTCCTGAATTAGTTCTGAGTAATGAATTTAAAAAAAAAGTCTCAATTTTTAAATTGTTGAATGTGCATGGTGTTTCTCTGACTTGGATAACTTTATCTGGCTAAACAAGTTCAGACATATTGAATGCTTGTGTGGGAGGTTCATTCCATGTTGAAATTGAACAATAAGCCAGAAAAATTAACCAGGAGGAATCACACTAACCTCAAAGAACACCCTACTTATTCAATTGAAATGTGTGCATGGAGGCCGTTAGTATGCTGAGCTGGCTCTCGTCATCTTGTTAGGGGTTTATTGCAGGTTTGCATCTCTACAAAGTTAGCCCAGGATTCCTTTGTGGCTTAAGTGAAACAGAGAATGGCCTACTTGCAATCTTTGTCAAGATTAAACTCTGAGAGCCAGAATAACATAATCTTTTTTTCCCCTCCTCCTGCCTCTCATAATATCCAAAATAAGTGGTCTGAAGCTGTAGCCTTGGTCAATGATAAGACAAAACTTGTAACATAAAATAACCTTCTGTATGAGTTGTTCAATCTATTGTTGGGACATCAGTAAAATGATATTCCTCATGTGCATTCAATGTACCTTTGGGATAGCGATAAAATCCTCTGAAGTCTGCTGGTTCTGTGAGTCTGCTACCGAGCACGTGCATCATGCACCTGTGCACCTGAGGCACAGTGCTAAAAAAGGAACATTTTGAAGCCTTCTGAGTCTGCAAAAGTAAGTAGAACAGTGAGGGGCAGGGAATCCACTGTGCCACATGATTTATATATATTTTTTTTATTTGAATTTATATCCCGCCCTTCTCCGAAGACTCAGGGCGGCTTACATTGTGTAAGGCAATATTAGCTAGAAAGCAAGAAATCTGACAATTCTAGGTAATATAAATAATGTGTCATAGCTGATTGTCACCCAGCTGATCGTCAGAAATACTGGTTCGCCTGAACTAGTAGCATTTTTTACTACTGGTTCTGGAGAACCAGTCCGAACTGGTAGAATTTCACCCCTTCATTGGGAGTCTTCCTTCCTTCCTTCCTTCCTTCCTTCCTTCCTTCCTTCCTTCCTTCCTTCCTTCCTTCCTTCCTTCCTTCGTATGAATGAAAGTTTAGAGTTCTGAGTAAATAGTAGTGACGGTTAGGATATTTCAGTCATATGCTTTTGTAGCAGACACTGGAGCATTCTGTCTTGTCTCAGAGGCAACCTAATTCACTGTCAGCCACTATGAATATAATTTGCTCCATATTCAAAAGTATGAGTGAGAAGGAGACTCTTTCAGATACTTCTTGGGTTCAGGATTATCAGCGTACCCCATCTCTCTTTCCTTGAGGTTATTATTTTTGACAACCTGAGCCTATAATCATCCATCTGGTCTGCAACCTTTCCTGAAATATTGACTGTTTCCAACCCTTATAATCTAAGCATCCAACTTTTTGCTTTCTGATATCTAAGTTTGGGGAGCAAATAATTGAGACAAGCATTATCATTAACAATGACTTACTCTAAAAGCATTGGTACTGCTTCTTGAATTTTAGTTAAGAATATGAATTATGGTACAATGATTTTTATTTTTTTTTGCATTTATATCCCGCCCTTCTCCGAAGACTCAGGACGGCTTTCACTATGTTAAGCAATAGTCTTCATCCATTTGTATATTATATACAAAGTCAACTTATTGCCCCCAACAATCTGGGTACTCATTTTACCTACCTTATAAAGGATGGAAGGCTGAGTCAACCTTGGGCCTGGTGGGACTTGAACTTGCAGTAATTGCAAGCAGCTGTGTTAATAACAGACTTTCTTAGCAGTCTGAGCCACCAGAGGCCATTATTAATGCCCATATTGAAGAAAAGACTCTTGAATGTTTATTGCTATATACCCTGTTTCCCCAAAAATAAGACTTCCCCTAATAATAAGCCCAATTGGGCTATTGAGCGCATGGCAATAAGGCCAAGCACTTATTTCAGGGTTCAAAAAAATATAAGACAGGGTCTTATTTTTGGGAAAACATGGTAGGATGTGCTGATATTAAGTTTTTTAATCTGCATTTCAAAGCTTCCCTTTTCAGCAAACAGCAATAATTCTATGTACAAGCCATTATTGACCCTAAGTTCTTACCACAATGAAGTTTATTTTTTAAAATAAGGTGTCCTGCTTCATTATTCCTCCTTCTCAATGCAATATTTCTAGTGAACTATAATATTCTCCAGCAGTTACATCCTCTGAACTGTCTTCAAAAGCAGAACAGAACAGAATGAGTTATGTGAACTTGACCTTGATACTACAAAGCAGAATTCATGATTTTTCTGGTCTAATTCAAACGGGGGGGAGGGGAGGTAAGATGTATTCTGACAGATTGCTTGAAATATGTGCTAGATCCTGTGGCAATCTGGTGTTCCACATAGGCTTTTTAAATCTTCTTTGAAAATAGCTATCACAAAGAAGGGACAGGCTTGTGTATGTAATGACAAAATAGATAAGCCCACCCCTCCGAAGATGGTGGCTGTGAAATCTTGAGGATGATTTTGTCAGCACATGAGATTAAGCTGAGAGATATGTTACTGTGCTAGCCTGCTATGTTACAGTCTCCCTGAATATGTGGCTTGATACTGTCTCAGTTTTGGCAATGTTCTTACTCAGGCATATGGTTCTAGGAGACTTCAATCTGGCATCCCTGTAGGTAAATTTGAAAGCAGCTGAAGATTTCATGGATTCACAGTAGGATCACATGCTTTGTCTTGGTGTGGTGGTGGTGTGATTTGGAGTTATGGGACAGTAATATCCCCCCTTGTCATGGGCAGATCATTGTCTGTTAAGCCTGAAAGGACTGTGCATACTACTGTAGCATGTACACACACACACACACACACACACACACACACACACACACACACACAGATGTGGAAGATATTTGGGTGGCCCACTTCAAGCACTTAATGAACCTACTATATTTCAATAGGAACTTGTGATTTTGCCTGAACTTTTCATGGTCTGCATGAGTCTTTGGTTATCACCTGGAATGAAATAGTGGTATTCAGGGGTGGGTTCTACTTACCTTTACTACCTGTTCGTATTGTGCTCATGGACATGTGCAGAAACTTCTCTGCATGCGCAGAAGAGTTTTGATGATGTTTGGATCAGTGGGTGGAGCCTCCCACCAGTTTTACTACTGGTTCTATAGAACCGGTCTGAACCAGGGCCAACCCATCACTATCTGGTAGTATTAGACCAGATAAAATATGGTCTTATTCCAAGGTGTGCTCTCTGGTTTTTAAAAGGCATTTGGCTGTAAAGCAACAGAAGGGATGCTTAGAATATTGCTGGAGGAAAACTAACAATGAATCTGACATGACCTAACTAAGATCCTTTCTGATAGCCTACGTAGTGACATTATGAGAAGCAAAGAGTGCTTACTTCTTGACTTTTATTATGTCTTCTGAGTGTTGATCAACAGTTCTGTTCAGGATGAACCAATCTCTTTTGGATAAAGAAGGGATGGTGGAGCATCTTCAGTATGACTGTGAAGTTTGTTCTCAACATATGGTAAATAAAATTGCTCTGAGATAGATCCACTGAGCAGGTCTTATGGAGGTGCTGTAATGTGATCTGAGAAAACTTTGAGCTGAGAGTCCTTAGGAACTGAATAGAGCTGTAGGAGTGGCCACCTGTATATTAGATTCCTGTCCATCCTAGTTGGTCAAACCCTCCATGTAATAAACATATGGGTAGATCTATGTGCTAGTAAATGCTTTTCTGAGGTTGGAGAGGAGATGGTTCTAGTGGCCTGAAAGAGGCAGTGGTCCATCCTCTTCTTGAGAGATCCAGCTTATCTGGACAATTTTCATGCACTCTCCAACCTATTTGTCAAATTTGTAAGGCTGCCCATCTAACACATAAAAAAGTGAATTTGAGCAGCTGTTCTATTCTGCAATAGTGGTGAATATCTATAGTTCGGCTGTGGGATGAGGGTGAAGGTTCATTCTCCAAGCTTGTGGGTTGGTTTCCAAACATTTCATTACCAGGCTAGGTAACATTTTCAGTGGAGTTTAGGGGATGTCAGTGTCAGTGTTCTTCTGTTTATAAGGGCTTTGTCTGGTCAGAAAGTCTTGTGATGATAAGGTCACGTCAGGTTAAGGTCCTATCAGGTCAGGATCATGTGATCAGTCTTGTGGTGGGCCTTATGATGGGTCAGGTGTGAGTCACTAGTAAGAGTCTTGTGATGGGTTTTGTGATTGGTAGGTTACATCAGGTGAGGGTCATTGGGAGATGAAGCGCTGGTTGTAGAGGTTTGAGGATCGGTGCTGTCTCTGGTTGGATGTGTGGTTGATTTGGATTCTGAGAGATTCAAAGGCTGGTTGTAGGTCAATGTGTCTATTGATGGAATTGCTTGTGGAGTGCCAGGCTTCGCTAAACTTAGAGCATGGTGGGTGGTAGTGTGGCCAATGATTTTTCTGTTGTTCAAATCGAACTGGTGCTGTTTGGTGTCGGTTTGGGTAGAGATTAATGATTTGGGATCGTGACATTTGACTGCCAGACGGTGTTCATGGATCCTAGTTTTTAATCGATGTGATGTTTGTCCCACCTAGAATTGTCCACAATTGTTACAGTTGATTTTGTAAATTACATTGTTTCTTTTATCCTTCTGTATTTTGTCTTTGATTCTGGATAATTCCTGGCGGAGTGTGGATGTGGGTTTGTGGGCTATTGCTATTGCATGGTTTTGCTTTCTCTTGTTCTTTGCTGGATGTTTATTTTGGTATACACCATTCAGAGTCGCTTTATTTGAGTTGGGCAGCTGTATAAATGCTCAAAATAATTAAATAAATAATCCCTCTAATCACATTAAAATTAGTTTTTCCTTCCATAGCCAGAATGCCTGCAAGTTAATAAATACAGAGGTATAAACAGGCAACCAGGTTTCCATAAGACAAACATTTTCAAAGAATTCAACTTATTCTTGCATTCTTGGTTACTGCCATTGCAAGATCTGGATAACTATATTTTGTTTTTGGACCTAGTGTTAATAATACCAACACTTGTGTGCAGAGAAACATGATAATTACAGGGATAACTCCCAAAGCTGCAGGAGGTAGTCAATGATATCAGTCCATGACTAGCTGCTATAAACTTGCCAGTTAATTAGGATACAATCTCACAATAGCAGTATCTTCACAATAACATAAAGCAGGCCACCATAAAGGTAAGTCATTCTTAGCATCATAGCAGAGACAGGCAATCAAATGTCTTCTGGATATTGCAGATAGCAGAACAATCTGTGTCTCTGCTTTTAATTTAGGAATGTACTCATGACACTTACCGGGAATCTGGTGTTCCCAAATGTCAGTATCTTTCAAATGTAAAGGTTACATTTGCAAGATACAACTTTTATTAGTCTGAAAAAAGAAGGGATTTGGGGAGTTGTAGTCCAACTGATCTGGAAAACACTATATTGTACATTATAAAGATGCAACCTATGAGCTATAGCCTTTTTTTCTCTTTGCCCCAACAAAAGTCTCCAATAGTTGGTGTCAATTTGTAGGTATTTTTAAATTTATTAGAGAAGATATTAAGGAGATTTTAAATAAATGAAATGTGTATTTTAAACATTGTAGAGGCTGATGCTTCCAAATTCTCCCTGTTATCTTAAAGACTGAAAATACTGGCTCTGGTAATTCCACATTATTATTGGCCAAAATCAAGAAAGAAGCAGAAATGGTAGAGGCAGGCAGGCAGGCAGGCAAGAAGGAAGGAAGGAAGGAAGGAAGGAAGGAAGGAAGGAAGGAAGGAAGGAAGGAAGGAAGGAAGGTGTCTCTCCCTCTAAAATTGGAAGAGAAGCGATCATTAGTATATAGACATGTCAGAATAATTGAACTAATAGAGCTAAATCACAAGGAGGAACAGAGTTATATGGACCCACAAAACCTACACTGAGGTTTGATTTTATAATACCCCATATTGTTCTGGGAAGCTTATGCATCTTTGAGTTTGTGTGTATCTATTTTTTTGCACACAGAAACACAAAATCATGCATACATACATATTCTGAAATCCTTTCTGTGTTCTTCATTAATGTTTTGCCGTTTTATCGTTTTAAAAATTTGAAACAATTTTGCAATCTGCCACATTCTGGTTGTTGGGTGTGTGTGTTAAATGATAAAAAGAATAAATACAATCTTCAGAGGCCCTCCAAGTTTCAGGTTCCACTGGTGGGAGAATTATGGGATGGGGAGCAGATGGAGAGCTACCTATGCTGTTTTAAACTGTATCAGAAATGCCAATCAAAATGTAATACATGTACTGGAACCTATCTGAATGTTCGTCATCACACATCTATTAAAAAAGCCTTTGTTTTTAGACTAGTAATGATTGTAATTAAACTGATTCATGGAAGGGGGAAGGTTGTATCACTCTGTCCCTTACTAATTAGATTTTATTAATTTAAGTCTTAATATTTGTCAGGAATGTTCTCTAAGCATAGCTAAGGCCTTTCCAGGCCGCGGTGTGGCTCAGGCTGTAAGAAGCCTGTTATTAAACACAGCTGCTTGCAATTACTGCAGGCTCGAGTCCCACCAGGCCCAAGGTTGACTCAGCCTTCCATCCTTTATAAGGTAGGTAAAATGAGGACCCAGATTGTTGGGGGAGCAATAAGCTGACTTTGTATATAAATATACAAATAGAATGAGACTATTGCCTTATACAATGTAAGCCGCCCTGAGTCTTCAGAGAAGGGCAAGATATAAATGTAAATTAAAACAAAAAATTACAGAAATATTGCTACTCCAGCACTGTTTCTGAGGTCATGTGATCACATCCTCCATCTCTACTAGCAGCAAAGTTAATTTCTGTCTTCACTTCACTGTATTGAATTGCTGCCCAAGTCCTTTCTCTCCTCTCTGTCTCAAGATCAGGGCCAGTGCTACCATTCCACGTAGGTAGTCTTTGTTTAGTGACTGCCTCGCTTGCTGACCATTCACAGTAGCAATGGTGATGAGAAAGTAAATCTGCAACCAATCCTTGCATTTACGATCTTTACAAGTCTGGAAAGGAAATGAAAGCTAAAGTAGGATCATAAGCACAGTTGTGGTTTCATATAGGAACCACTTTGCTTGAACACCAAGTTGTGGGTCCCAGTTGTAGTAACTAAACAAAGATGATGTATAATATCTTTAAAATAAGTAACAGATATGTGGGGGCTTTGAAAACATCTTCATAATAAACTGCTTCATGACTTGGAAATCATAGAAGGTAACATGAAAAGTAATCAGATCCATTGATGGAGACAAGATACAGTGCTGTTGGATGTCAAGTCATACTTCCTTCATCAAGTGGTTTGAGGAAGACCATTGTAAGGAAAATCGCTACTCACTTTTCATGGCAAAAATGAGGTCTGCATGGAAATACCGTTTCACTCAACTTGAAACATACTCCACAGATTTGACCAAAGGCCACACAAAGCCGGACTAAATGGAAACATAATTTATTCATAAATTCTAATTTATTTAATAAAAATACAAAAATATAAATATACATGTTTATATTTGTATATATATATTTAGATAGATAGAAAAATATGAATCAACACAGACATTTTTAACTCAATAAATATGGCAGTAATATTCATTCTTTCTTTTTTTTAAAGGAGTAATCAGTTTATGTTATAGGATAGGGGACAGTAGCAAGGTGAAGTAAAGTGAAGCGTTATTTTTTTGAAAAAAAAAAGTTGTGTTCCCAAAAGTTCTCCTGAAAGGCACAAAAAGCCTTGTAAAGATATTTTACCCCCCCTCCCCCCCTCCCCAATTAATACTGTATTGAATATCCTCTTTCTAACCTCTTAGACAAAAAGGATGAAATATTACTTCTGTCTTTAAAAACAGTCATTTTCATTCACACTGACTTATTAAGCAAACTTTTACTAAAACATACACTTATGTTTTGTTTTGTTTGTTTGTTTTTCGATGTAAGAGAATATAGGCCACTTTAATCTAATTACAGAGGCATTGATCTTATCAGCAAGGACTCACTCAGAAAATACTATTTTCAGGCCATGATCCAAGAATGTCCAACATCAATGAGGTGCTCCTTCCATGTAGGACATCTTGCCCTACCCGGTCTCTATAGTTATAAGGAATATTCCATGTGCATATCATGGGGCTGTCTGCACAAGGCCACTGCCGGGCCTCCTCACTCAGTAAAGGGGAGGGGAGGGGAGGGGAGAGGAGAGGAGAGGAATGGAGAGAGGAGATCCCTGCTCATGCACAGGAACGCTGGAGCTCCATCAGAAATCTTGAAGGAGGCAGTTAGTCCTGGTCACTCTCATCTCCACCATACATATCTGCTAATTTTTTAAATCGTGGCCCCCAGTCACTCAAATAATCATAGTCTTGATTTCCACCATCAGCGGTAAGTGACTCCAAAGAACTAAGTGAATTTGCTATAGAATCATTCCCTTCATAGGCATATGTTGCTAAAGAGTCATAAGGGGGTGCAGTTGGATCCAAGTCATTTTCCTTTAGTCTTCGATGGATAAAATCTTGAATATCAATGTTTTCCCACAAAGATGCTGTCCTCCTTATCTGGAAAATAGTTTCTGGCATCACATCTCTTCTCATTTTGCTTTCCTCTCTGGCTTCAGGGTTCCTTAGCGTCCCAATATCAAAGGCTTGGGTATCTTCCTCCCCACCTCCTTCATCGTTATAGGTGACAACGTTGTCTCGGACATCATCTTTTGAAATGATCAAGGGCTCTTTTTTCCTCTGGCGCTTCATTGCAGAAAACAGCACAACCAAAACTGGAAGACAACAGTAACAATACAGATGGGTGATGAACACTAAATAGGAAATTCATGGATTAGGAACAATGCTGGCAAAGCTAAGAACCTTTAACATTCATTAATTGCAACAGGTAAGATTAAAATAAATATTACACTCTCAATTAAATGAAAGAAGTTAAAAGCTCATTGAAAAGAGCTTCTCTTTATCAATACAGAATGAACCACAGGAATTATTCTTTATATATTGTTTGGCGATATAATGGCCAACATATGAATGGGCTTGCTACCAACTGCCTTCCACTGAGGACCTGTATACTGCACAAGTCAAAAAGAGGGCTGTGAAAATATTTACAGAACCCTCACATCCTGGACATAAACTGTTTCAACTCCTACCCTCAAAACAACGCTACAGAGCACTGCACACCAGAACAACTAGGCACAAGAACAGTTTTTTCCTGAACATCATCATTCTGTTAAACAAATAATTCCCTCAACACTGTCAAACTATTTACTAAGTCTGCACTAGTATTAATCTTCTCATCATTCTCCTCCCCCATCTCCTTCCACTTATGACTGTATGACTGTAACCTTGTTGCTTGTATCCTTATGATTTATATTGATATTGTTTCCTGATTGCTTATTTGTACCCTATGACTATCATTAAGTATTGTACCTTATGATTCTTGATGAACATATCTTTTCTTTTATGTACGCTGAGAGCATATACACCAAAACAAATTCCTTGTGTGTCCAATCACACTTGGCCAATAAAAAAATTCTATTCTAACATATGAATGGGCTTGTTAAAATCTTTTATTTATTGTTTTAATGTGATACACAATCTGACAAACACACAACATATAAATATTTCCTATTTCTAAACAGCATTTCTTAGTGGTCTTCTTTCGCTTTTATACCTTTCCCCCCATATCTCATTTGTTATTTTATTTTCTTTCTTATCCCCTTTTCTTTATTTACATTAAATTATCTAATACTAATAACTTTATTTTTCTAGACTATTATATAATTATTATTTACATATTGTACATTTCTAATACATTCTGTACATTCTAATTTCTCCCCGGGCTTGTTAAAATCTAAGCAGGATATATTTACAGTGCATTCAGAAAGTATTCAGACACACACACACCCCTTCACTTTTGTCAATTTTGTTATACTGCAGCCTGATTTCTAAAATTCTGTCTTCACTTTCTGTCATTAAGGGATACTGAGTGTAGATTAATGAGGGAAAAAATGAATTTCAACAACTGTTGAATCAGGCTGCAGCATAACAAAATTGACAAAAGTGAAGGGGGCGGGTCTTAATACTTTTTGAATGCACTGTATATTTGAGCCCAGTGCAAAGGAGATTCTTATGTATGTTATGATTTATCGATAGGAGCAAGAACTTTAATCTTTAAGCCAGATTCCCATTTTCATGGGAGGAGTTATACATCTTAATATGTGCATAAGATTTTGTTTCAGTCTGACACTGACCAGGCACGAATGGTGAGCAAGATTCATACATATCCCAGAACCTAAACATTTGGTTCGGAAGGCATATTTGAAATTCTGGGGAAATGTCAGAAGTACTACCATAAGTACTGCCATGGGATGAGTAGGGCAATTCAGAAAATGGGATAAGGCCAAGCCAGCAAATTAAATTAATTAAAAGAAAAGCAATACAAGCATTTTAAGGCATAGATAACTTCTTAAAAGGCCATATATTTTCTCCACTACACCTATAAATAGATTAAATGACTTTTTCCCCTTTTCCAAAATAAATGGCATATTTTTGCCTTAATCAGGTGAACTACGCCTCTCCAATCCATATTCCCCTCTTTTCAAGAGAAATACATAGAATGACATGATTATTTCTTCAATTTTCTCATATATGGTTCTGTTAGTTGAAGTTTTATTTATACACAGTTAATTGGTAAATACAGACCAGAATTACTGTAGCTATGATTAGTAAAATATGTTGTTTACATGTGTTTTTGTTATGTGATTCTGTTTGAAGGACTCTTTTGGAGTGCGTTTTATATATTATATAAATGTGCAAAATGGCGGAAAGGAATTCTTTTTCAAGGTTTCATTGTCTGTTATCTGGATAATAAGGGCCATCTCTTTTGAAAACTTAGCTTTAAAATAAAATTATGAAAATAATCCATTATCAAAATGGACTCAATGTATTCTTTTTTCCATTCAATGTGTTGTCAACCGCTATATGCTATCTATACTTTCCATTCTATATAAAATAGGTTTTGTCTGCTTTCTGTGTATAAACTTATTTCTTTTATTTGGGGATAAACTCTCTTCTAACCTGTTTTTCCCCAAATATCAATATATCAACTTTGGCCTAGGTTTGCTTTTTATCAATTATTTTATGAATCAAAACTCCTAAAGTAATTTTACCCCCTTTTCCCATTCATTCACATTCCTTGTCTGGATCTTCTTCATTTCCTTCTTTTCCCCAGTCTTCCTAACAATTTCCCTCACAACCTTTTCCATTAGGACAAAAGGAGCACCCTGGAAACATTAGTGGATCAGGTCATCCATGATTATGGCCTCACATTTGTGTATTTAGACAATAGCATTAGGTGCTACATTCTTGAAAGCCCTTTTGTATATTTCGTATCCATGGATACCAAGTGCCCGAAGAAAGCCTTCATTGTACTGAGAATCATTTAAAATGTTGAAGAAATAAATTGACTAATAAATGCAGGTGGCTTATCTGGTTTGGTCTATTCTGTTCAGAATGTTTGAATGCAGCACTGATTTCAGAGAGGGGGAAAAAAATCCTCACAATGCTTGTTGGAATAATAGCAGGATTCTTTTTTCTGCCTTATCTACAGAGAGGGTTCACAGCAGCTCTTCAGTTTCCACAGTCAGCTTCCTCTAGTATTTACATCATTGTTATAAGGAGAAATAACATCAAGTGTCATACTTAAAGACTGGCACTTTATTTAAAGAACAGGTCCTAACAGCTTGGTTTAAAAAATAAACGTGCTATCGAATTACTGTTTGGATGCTTTATGAGCTTTTGCATGATTTCCACAAAAGTAATCTGACAGCATATTTTGAAATCCTTCAACAGTTACCTAAAATATATATTTTAAGTGATTGGTTGTTGCTAGGTCTTTCCATCATTGTATTATTAGTGTATATCATTACAGTAGCCAGGATACCACAATGCTATGGCACAACAGTAATCTGGTTTGCCAAAGGATCAGACCTGTTATAGGACATGTTTGCATGGTTTCCACAGGATGGTAAATTTGCAACAGAGAGAAAGAGGATAGGCTCTTCCTCTAGCATCCACCAAGGCCCCCTCCCTCTCCAGAGCTACTGCAACCAGGAAAATTCAGAACCATCAGGAACCATCAGGAATCTCATTGCCTGCTCAGAGCACCAACTCATCTCCCTGCTGAAGTGTTACCTATCTATCTACTTGCCTAGAACATACTTTCAAACTGTTAGTGGACAGAAGCTGACACAAGTGAGAGGAGCCTAGCCTGCCACAAAATGTCTGGGTTCGAACTGCCAAAGCTGAAATTAAACCGAGCCACCACATGTCTCATGTCTTTCCATCCAATACACAACACTATCAACACTATCACAATACCGTTCAAACTGTTTTGATTCTATTCTCCCCCTAGTATTTTTTTTTCTTTTTGAGTACACCTTTTAACTTTTCCCATTAAATTTTTATATTTCCAGAAAATGAACTTTAAATTTCATCAAACCAGAAGAACCAAAGACATGAAAAATTATATTTAAAACTTCTGAGTGTGAGAATCAGTGTTGGTATCATCTGATATTTTAATAAACCAAACTCTTAGATTCCATAGTGGAATATTTTAGTTGAATTCATGGAAGACACATGATTAGAGAGTGAAACTCAGGTGCATTCCATTTTCTACTCACAATCAACTGAGGTGCAATGTGACAAATATAGTGAATTTTGATACCGGCTAACCAGATGAGATCAAACTCTTTTTTGTTGCCAGAAGCCTTTAGGAACTTTTTCTGCAACCGACAAGGGCATCAAGGCTTTCCTGAAGGCCTCTGCAGCCGATAAAAGAGCTCTGGATTGATCTAGAGCAGGGGTCTCTAACCTTGGTCCCTTTAAGACTTGTGGACTTCAACTCCAGAGCAAAGCTGGCTGCAGAACTCTGGGAGTTGAAGTCCACAAGTCTTAAAGGGACCAAGGTTGGAGACCCCTGACCTAGAGCTCTGTTATCGGCTGTAGAGGCCTTTAGGAAAGCCTTTCTAGCCTTGCTTTCTGCAAAAGAAGTGGGCCAGCAAGGCAGGTGTCAGGATGTGTGAGGCAACTGTCCAAAGGTGAGAAGTAGGGCAGCTCCACCCCACCATCTCCAGCTTAATTTTTACCTGTGTGCCTCACCCCACCCAATGCACCCTGGAATGGGTGGGCTCTTAATTAGGGCTTAAGTTGGGGGGGGGGGTAGAGCTTATATTGGGTGTAAGTGTAAAAATCTACTTAGGGCTTATTTTCAGAATAGGTCTTTTTTGGGGGGAAACATGGTATATAACATGTGATTATTTCAAGAAGTAAGTGAATGTCTGTTTTGCAATAAGAATAATGGTGGAGTTTTGATTTTAGTAATACAAATATCACCACTGTGATAAACAGCTGATTTGGGAGCATTTACCACTGAGTAAAACTATCCTCATGAGATGAAAGGAGATCCTGACATAAGTCACCTTGAACCTCTAAAGAAATGGCAGCTGATAAATCTAAATAACTAAATTTTAAAAAAAAGACTTAAAAAAATATCAACTTTAATCCCTAGCAATTAGCAGTTTATTGCTATCAACAGCAGTTCCCATCTACCAGGGACCTCAGAACATGCAGTACTAATGAGCAAAATTGTTTACACATTAAGTATCTGGCAGAATCTCTCTATTTTTTTTTTTTTGGAAACTGTATAAATTACTGTTGAATATAAAAATCAAATTTGAGTCAGACCATCCTCTATATCAGAACTATCTTTAGAAATATTCCATTTTAAAACCAACCCTTAAATAACTAAGGCAACATGCTAAGTGCAGCCCATTGGTGATGTATGGTAGTCCACCATTCATTCTCAGTCAATATTTGGATTGTGCTGCATCCTTGGCTTTACAAGACTGAGAGTTCTCCAGCACCTAAATGCTGGAGAACTAACCATTTGTGAAAGCCTGGATTAAAGAGATTCTTCTGAAAATTTAGTCTCCTTGAAACAATTTTTGTTAGTTGCAAAGTCATGGCTGACCTATTGTGACCCCATGGACAATTTTCTTCCAGGCCTTCCTGTCCTTTACCATCCCCTGGAGACCATTTAAGCTCACACCAACTGCTTCAGTGACTCCATCCATCCACCTCATTCTCTGCCATTCCGTTCTTCTGTTGCCCTTCTGTTGCCCTCAATCGTTCCCAGCATTTGAAACAATATGCAGCTACAAAGAAGGAAAAAGGAAACGGTCCACTTACTCAACAGAATAATGATGCAGAGTAGAATGGCAATGAGTGCGCCTGTGCTAAGGCCTGCCGGAAGGAGCAAAGCTTCAGCGTTACAAGACTGCATATTTCCCCTGCTGTCACAGGCACACACTCTGATGCTCAGTGTGCCCGTGCTACTCTGGATAGGGTAGTCATTGTCAAATATTATTACTGGCAGGAGATAAGTGCTCATTTTACTGCGACTATATCCATTCCGTCGGGTTACAACGCCTGCTGTGTTATCTGCACCAGAAGAACCAAAGACATGGAAAATTATATTTAAGACATTGTCTACAAAGGACTCCAAGTGTAACATAGAGAGCCAATAATGAAAGCCCACCTTTGTTATCCACAATAGAAAAGTTTGGATGGACTGTGTATTCTGGCACCAGTTCAAAAAAAAATTTGTGTCCACGTGGTGGTTCATCTTTATCCACAGCACTAACGGTTTGTATCAGCTGCAAGGAAATAATTATATGTTGTCAGGCCATATAAATGTTACATCTTTTGCTTCGTAGCATAATCTGTTCAGCTAAATACCTGTAGCAGTGTAGAAAGAACCACATGGATGGACTTTTACTATGGTTTTACTGAGTTTAGCAGATCTACATACAAAGGAGCTCTAGCACAATTTCCCACTGCTGTGGGACTGTTCCTTGTGATTATCCATCTGTCGCTCAAACATAATAGCTTTCAAGCAAAGGGCCAAATAACTTCTGTGGGTTTCTGAAAACTAATAAAATTTATTTTTTAAAAAATAAATAAATAACAAATCCCCAATTTTAGCATTCCCAAAGTTCCAAAATGTGTAATCACAGGGACATTTTGGTATATCATAGGCCATATTCACAGTTCAAGTGGGGTAACAAGGAAACCTTACATTAAGCTAGCATCCTGTATGTGAACTATAGCATATTGCGCAGAATATTTTGAAGTGTGCAGGATGTGTACGATAGATGTTCCTTTCTTTTTTTTAAAAGCCATTTTCTACCTTTTCTTAATTATTGTACTTTCCATATATAATAACCAAGCTTATCTGGGTGAATGGTTTGCAGGTGGACAAAACATCTATAACACAAAATTATAAAACAATGACAGCAAAACTGTAGGAAAAACATATTAACAATAGGAGCTGGAAACTGTTGGCAACACATAAACCAAATTTAAAACTAGCAGCAGCTGCAGGGGGAAAAAAAGACTTAAGAATATGCAAGCAAGGATATTAGAGGATTGGGCGGAAAAAAAATCAGAATCATTAGTGCTCCAAAGACTCAAATATTAGGCAAGTTTTTCTTAGGAAACCATTCTACTAAAGATATCCAAGATCTGTAGTAGCAGGAACTTTAGACAGAGGAAGAACAATGACCTAATATCAGCGGTGAAATCTGATCAGATCTATCCGGCTTGCATGAAATGGTAGGGCTGGCAACGTGAGGCTCTGCCCACCCGCCAGGATGTCATTACATCCCGTTTTTGACCTTCTGCGCATGTGCAGAAGGCTCTGCGCATGCGCAGAAGAGGCAGGTGCGCTCACATTTCCGAACTGGTAGCGAAGGTGAGTGCATTTCACCGCTGCCTAATATTCTGATCTTACGATAAACGGGGGTGGGGGGAATTGTATGATAAACTGGCAGTCTGGATCCAACCAGGTTAATGTCTTTCAGATAAAAACCAGCACCACCAGTCCAAAACAAAGTCCTTCAGGAAAAGTCCTTCGGCCTTATCACAAACCTTTGTCTTCTGTGGCACCCTGCCAAAGGCTTTTCTTGGCAAGAACCCCATGAAGAAACAGGAGACAAGAAACAATTGCAGCAATGTTGCTTTCCTACAAAGAACCCAAGAGTTGCTGCTCTTTTAAGCTTTATGGGAGGGGCCAATCATCTCCTGGCCTTATTCCCAAGTCTTCCTTTTTGTTTTAGCTGCTCTTGCCTTCTGGCAGCTCTTTGCATACATGCACTAGGAACAGGCTCCTCCTGTTCCTCTGCCACTCTGCTGTCTGCCTCTGGAGGCTCCGGAGTCCGTGCATCGCTCCCAGATGGCCCTGGCCCCATCTCTGCCTTCGATGCAGAGCCCTCGTCTGGGCCTTCCCCTGACTCCAGGACTGACCCATTGTTTTCCCCAGCCTCCTCACTGTCCGACTCCGCTATCAGCTTCGTAGCCTGCTGGTGGACCACAACAGGTGGATTGACTCTCACTCACAAGGAGTATTTTTTTTTTGTCTGTACTGTTTCTAAGATTAATGGCTCTAATTCAGCCCATTGCTTTGTCCAGGTATTGGATGAGAGCGTCAACTTTGTCTCACTTATTCCAGAAGGAAAGGACTCTTGGGTCTCCTTTTCCACACTTTTCCTACTGGCAGAATGGAAAAACAACTATTTCTGGAGGACAGAATCCGATAACATTGCCCTCTATTAATCCTCTACTCTCTGTTAAAATGACCCCAGGACTTGTTTTTTTTATTTTTATTCTAAAGTACACTTTTCCATTTTACGTTGCCTCAAGTGCATTTCAGATAACACATGTCAGCAGTTCATTGATTATTCTGTAGAGAAAATAACGCCTCTTCAACTGCCTCTGTACTTACCATGCTTTCTCTTTCCTTGTAATTCTGCCTTTACCAATTCTGCAATAATACAATGTTTGCAACACTTGCCTTATAAATAGAGTGTTGCTGATTATAAAGCTGGCGGGTTTTTTAATTACTATTTTTAACTCTTTCTTTTTTTTAAAAAAAAAAGGGATCCCCCTGCACCCCCCAATCTTCTTTGTGACTGGTTTGCCACTGGATATATTGCCAATTCTGCAGGTACTTAATAGATAAAGATAGACAGCTCAAAGAAAGAAAATTAGTATTAAAAATAAATTATACCAGGTTTTGAATGAGCAACATATTATTCAGAAGATAAGGGCTTTAGCCACAGTGAAAGTATAGCAGTCATTGTAATAGTAATTCTAAACAGCATGAGAAAAATATAATGAAATAAAAAAGTATTTTTTTTTACATGCACATGCATTTTGATGCTTTATGTTTGTGTGTGTGTGTGTGTGTGTGTACACAAACATACAGTATATACACATATATTTAAGTTTAATACATAAAGTTTAATTAAGTTTAAGCCAGTGGTGAGATTCAGCCAGTTCACACCTGTTCGGGAGAACCGATTGTTAACTTTCTAAGCAGTTTGGAGAACCGGTTGTTAGAAGAAATCTTATTTTGTTTTTTTCCACTTTACAGGGCTAATCCTGTAAGGAAGGCAGGAAGGAAACATTCTGGTGTTGTTTCTAGCCTAATCTTTATGGCCCTGCTTACAGAAACTGCCTCTCTGGTTAACCCTTATTACATTGTAACAGCTAAGGAGAAGCACCCATCGACGTGAGTGACATTGAGTTAGCCACACCCACAGTCACATGACCACCAAGCCACTCCTACCAAGCTGGTCATTAGGGCAGAGAACTAGTTGTTAAATTATTTGAATCCCACCACTGGTTTAAGCATATTTGATGAGTGTGTGTGCGCATGTGTACATGAACACAAGCACAAAGACATACAAATATATATGCCCAGGAATATACCCAGAGGAAGGAAAGTTGTTGGGTATTACTTTCCTGGAAGGAAAATGTAGAAGAGCTCAGCAACAAGGAATTGTCCAGAGGAAGGACAATTGCAAGCTGTTGCCAAAATATTTCTCTACAGGATTTCTTAAGTTGTCTTTAGATCAGGTCAGTCTAAACACTGCTTAAATGATAAAAATGTGGATATACTGTTCTTTGGTTTAAAAACATACCTTGTAATTTCTTTATATAATCTTATAAAAAAATAGTGCTTTCAAGGAAAGCTACAGGCAATTTAAAGCATGAATGATGAAAAGAAAGTGCCTCCTAAGTCCAGCCTATCTAAATTATATTTCTGGTCCTTAAGCTTAGAAACTTGTCACTGCGATATTTTCCTTCCTTCCTTCCTTCCTTCCTTCCTTCCTTCCTTCCTTCCTTCCTTCCTTCCTTCCTTCCTTCCTTCCTTCCTTCCTTCCTTTCTTTCTTTCTTTCTTTTTGCCTTGCAAATCCGTACCTTCTGCATAATAAACTGCTACTGCAATAATGTATACAGTTCAGGTATACTGTCTGTAAAATCTGCACATTGCTTTGTGTTTTATAGTGGGCATTCTCCTAGAAATTCATAGAAAATGGCTTATTCCTAGCTGCAGCTAGTAAGTTACAGTGCACTGAAGAATTCTCAGATTGGCAAGCTCAGGAGTGACCTTCTGAAGTCTCCAGTCACTTTGAGAGCCTTGTGTGACAATTATAGCCACTCCACATGTGCTGCCCCACCGTCAAACACATTTCAAGTCTCCGTTCAAGTCCTTGAGATGAAACAAAATGCTCAGCTGGAGTTAGAGAGGGCACTGTGAAAATGATCCGCAGCTGAAGATTTCTACTGGCAGACAAATCAAGTCCATTTTGCCTTTCACTGAATAGGCACCAACACTGAACCACAAAGAGTAAGATTAGAAAAGTGGCAAGGAATGCTTTACAAGTGAAATGAACAATGAAATAGGTAGGTTGACTAGGTTTTGCTCTATCTCAGCTCCTAATCAGCCAGATGATCCTCTTCAGAATGACTAAAAATTCAGGATGGGAACAAAGCTGATTCTAAAAAGCTAAGACACTAGAAGCACGGAATAACCCCAAACCTAACCCCACCTCAGATTACAATAATTAATAATCTACATGGCTGAATTATGGCATAATGGTTTTGAATTAAAAAAAACAAACATCTGCATCTGGTTTTGCCTGAAGCTTCCCTAAAATTCTTAGGCTTCAATGCAAATCTACTGGAAACTGTTTTCAATGCAATTGCTCTGCTTATTTGTTGGTAAGTTTTGTCAACGATGCTACTCTGAAGTCTATAAGTAGTATATAAAATTTCTCAAAGTACTGTTGGGCTGTCTGCTAAAGCAAAGCAAGGTTGTGGCATACACTTCAAAGGTAGACCGGGAAGCCTGTAACTGTGGAGTCTGCCTGGCAAGAACAAAGAATGCTTATTCACAGAGAATATCCAGGTGTAACTCTTCTGGATGGTTAGAAAGCTAATAAAAGTAAAAAAGAGTTAGGCATCTTGCAGAATTCAGCTAGGAGTTAGGAATAGAGATGGTCTGGAGCAGAGGTGGATTTCAGCAGATTCTGACCAGTTCTGGAGAACCGGTACTGGAAATTTTTAGTCGTTCAGAGAACCGGTAGTAAAAATTCTGACTGCCCCCGCCCCCATCTGCCTCCTGAGTCCCAGCTGATCGGGACAAAATGGGGATTTTGCAGTAGCCTTCTCCTGGATTGGAGAGGGAATGGAGATTTTACAGTATCCTTCCCTTGCCATGCCTACCAAGCCACTCCCACCAAGCCACGCCCACAGAACTGGTAGCAATTTTTTTTTACACCCACCACTGGTCTGGAGTAAATAGAATATATATTAGATAACTCCTGAAGCATTCCTTAGCTAAGATATAGGAATAGGTATGGCTGGCGACCAATCGAATAATTGTTAAATCATTACTAAAATTTATTTATTTATTTATTTATTATATTTGTATACCGCCCTTCTCCCGAAGGACTCAGGGTGGTTCACAGCCAATAAAAAACACAATACATAGAATACGAATTAAAAACTATATAAAAAGTTGATTCAATAACGGCCTAAAAATTTAGATACAATTTAAAACCCCATTTAAAACCCCCAATTAAAACCCATAAATTTAAAAAACTAACCCAGTCCTGCGCAGATGAATAAATGCGTTTTAAGCTCGCGACGAAAGGTTCGGAGGTCCGGAAGTTGACGGAGTCCCGGGGGGAGTTCGTTCCAGAGGGCGGGAGCCCCCACAGAGAAGGCCCTTCCCCTGGGCGTCGCCAGACGACACTGTCGTGCCGACGGCACCCTGAGGAGTCCCTCTCTGTGAGAGCGCACGGGTCGGTGGGAGGTATTCGGTAGCAGTAGGCGGTCCCGTAAATGTTTATTAGATGATATTTCTCATACATCCCACCTGAACCCACCTTCTGCTTTAGTGAAAATGTATAAAGCTTTCTTAATCCTTTGTTCTGGGTTCTTGGCATTTTGGCCAAGAGTGCATTCTTGGAGTGCTTCAGTAAAAGGAAACAAAACCTGAACCTTGTGCCTGGTGTCCTTCATCGGCCTCAGCACCAGGCTCATACCCAAATTGTGAACAATAGTAGCATTCAGAAGAGCAGTAATATAAAAACTAAGCCTAATAAAACAATAAGACATAAACAAAGCAGTATTTGAAACACTGTTTAATATCTAAAGGTTTCTTGTTGTTCTTGTTAGTTGCAAAGTCGTGTCCGATCCATCGCAACCGCATGGACAACATTCCTCCAGGCCTTCCTATCTTCTACCATCCTCTGGAGTCCATTTAAGCTCATGCCTACTGCTTCAGTGACTCCATCCAGCCACCTCATTCTCTGTCGTCCCGTTCTTCTTTTGCCCTCAATCTTTCCCAGCATTAGGCTCTTCTCCAGTGAGTCCTTCCTTCTCATTAGGTGGCCAAAGTATTTCAGTTTCATCTTCAGGATCTGGCCTTCTAAAGAGCAGTCAGGGTTGATCTCCTCTAGGACTGACTTGTTTGTTTGCCTTGCAGTCCAAAGGACTCGCAGGAGTCTTCTCTAGCACCAGAGTTCAAAGGCCTCAATTCTTTGGCAATCAGCCTTTCTTATGGTCCAACTTTCACAGCCATACATTGCAACTGGGAAAACTGTAGCCATACACACTTTTGTTGGCAGGGTGATGTTTCTGCTTTTTAGTACGCTGTCTAGATTTGCCATAGCTTTCCTCCCCAGAAACAAGCATCTTTTAATTTCTTGGCTGCAGTCTCCATCTGTGGTGATCTTGGAGCCCAGGAAAATAAAATCTGTCACTACCTCCATTTCTTCCCCATCTATCTGCCAGGAATTGAGAGGGCCGGATGCCATGATCTTAGTTTTCTTAATGTTGAGTTTCAAGCCAACTTTTGCACTCTCCTCCTTCACTCGCATCACGAAGCTTTTTAGTTCCTCTTTGCTTTCTGCCATTAGAGTGGTATCCTCTGCATATCTGAGGTTGTTGATATTTCTCCCGGCAATCTTAATTCCAACTTTTGATTCATCTAGCTCCGCCTTTCTCATGGTGTGCTCCGCATATAAGTTAAATAGGAAGGGCGATAGTATACAGCCTTGCCGGACTCCTTTCCCAATTTTGAACCAATCAGTGGTTCCGTGTCCAGTTTTCACTGTTGCTGCTTGACCCGCATTCAGGTTTCTGAAGAGACAAACAAGATGGTCTGGTATACCCATCTCTTTAAGAACTTGCCACAATTTGTTGTGATCCACACAATCAAAGGCTTTAGCATGGTCAATGAAGCAGAAGTAGGTTTTTTTCTGGAACTCCCTAGTTTTCTCCTTGATCCAGCGTATGTTGGCAATTCAATCTCTAGTTCCTCTGCCTCTTTGAAATCTTGCCTGTACTTCTGGTAGTTCTCGATCCACATACTGCTGGAGCCTAGCTTGTAGGATTTTAAGCATAATCTTTCTAGCATGTGAAATGAGTGCAATGGTGCGATAGTTTGAACATTCTTTGGCATTTCCTTTCTTTAGAATTGGACTGTAAACTGACCTTTTCCAATTCTGTGACCACTGCTGAGTTTTCCAAATTTGCTGACAAATTGAGTGTAGCACTTTTACTGCATCGTCTTTTAAGATTTTGAATAGCTCAGCTGGAATACTGTCTCTTCCACTAGCTTTGTTGTTGCTCAGATTTCCTAAGGCCCATTTGACTTCACATTCTAGGATGTCTGGCTCAAGGTCAGTGACCACCCCATTGTGGTTATCAGGAATGTTAAGCTTATTCTTGTATAGTTCTTCTGCGTAATTTTGCCACCTCTTCTTAATCTCTTCTGCCACTGTTATGTCCCTGCCATTCTGGTCTTTTATCATGCCCATCTTTGCATGAAACATTCCCTTCATATCTCCAATTTTCTTGATCCTCTCTATTCTTTTGTTTTCTTCTATTTCTTTGCACTGTTCATTTAAGAATGTATTCTTATCTCTTCTAGCTATTCTCTGGAATTCTGCATTCAACTGGGTGTATCTTTCTCTTTCTCCCTTGCCTTTCGTGTCCCTTCTTTCCTCAGCTATTTGCAAAGCTTTCTCAGACAGCCATTTTGCTTTCTTGCCTTTCTTTTTCTTTGGGATGGTTTTAGTTGCTATCTCTTGTACAATGTTGCGAACCTCCGTCCATAGTTCTTCAGGCACTCTGCCTATCAGATCTAATTCCTTAAATCTATTTGTCACCTCTAATGTATATTCATCAGGGATAAGATTTAGTTCATACTTGAATGGCCTGTGACTTTTCCCTACTTTCTTCAATTTAAGCCTAAATTTTGCAAGGAGAAGCTCATGAACTGAGCCACAGTCAGCTCCTGGTCTTATTTTTACTGACTGTATAGAGATTTTCCATCTTTGGCTGCCAAGCACATAGTCAATCTGATTTCTGTGTTGACCATCTGGTGATGTCCATGTGTAGAGTCATTTCTTGGGTTGTTGGAAAAGAGTATTTGCTATGACCATCATATTATCTTGACAGAATTCTGTCAGCCTATGCCCTGCTTCATTTTGTACTCCAAGGCCAAACTTGCTTGTTATTCCGGTTATCTTTTGGCTTCCTACTTTAGCATTCCAATCCCCCATGATGATAAGGACATCATTTTTTGGTGTTAATTCTATAAGGTGCTGTAGGGCTTCATAGAACCGGTCAATTTCATCCTCTTCAACCACACTGGTTGGGGCATAGACTTTGACTACTGTGATATTGAATGGTTTGTCTTGGATTCGAAGTGAGATCATTCTGTCATTTTGGGGATTGTATCCCAGTATTGCTTTTCCTACTCTTTTAGAATAGAATAGAATAGAATAGAATAGAATAGAATAGAATAGAATAGAATAGAATAGAATAGAATAGAATTTTATTGGCCAGGTGTGATTGGACACACAAGGAATTTGTCTTGGTTCATATGCTCTCAGTGTACATAAAAGAAAAGATACGTTCATCAAGGTACAACATTTACAACACAATTGATGATCAATATATCAATATAAATCATAAGGATTGCCAGCAACAAGTTATAGTCATACAGTCATAACAGTCATAAGTGGAAAGAGATTGGTGATGGGAACTATGAAACGATTAATAGTAGTGCAGATTCAGTAAATAGTCTGACAGTGTTGAGGGAATTATTTGTTTAGCAGAGTGATGGCCTTCGGGAAAAAACTGTTCTTGTGTCTAGTTGTTCTGGTGTGCAGTGCTCTATAGCGTCGTTTTGAGGGTAGGAGTTGAAACAGTTTATGTCCAGGATGCGAGGGATCTGCAAATATTTTCATGGCCCTCTTCTTGATTCGTGCAGTATACAGGTCCTCAATGGAAGGCAAGTTGGTAGCAATTATTTTTTCTGCAGTTCTAATTATCCTCTGAAGTCTGTGTTTTTCTTGTTGGTTTGCAGAACCGAACCAGACAGTTATAGAGATGCAAATGACAGACTCAATAATTCCTCTGTAGAATTGGATCAGCAGCTCCTTGGGCAGTTTGAGCTTACTGAGTTGGCGCAGAAAGAACATTCTTTGTTGTCCTTTTTTAATGATGTTTTCGATGTTAGCTGTCCATTTGAGATCTTGCGATATGATAGAACCCAGAAATTTGAAGGTTTCTACTGTTGATACTGTGTTGTCAAGTATTGTGAGAGGTGGAAGTATGGAAGGGTTTTTCCTAAAGTCTACCACCATTTCTACGGTTTTGAGTGTGTTCAGTTCCAGATTGTTTTGGTTGCACCACAAGGCTAGTCGTTCGACCTCTCGTCTATATGCGGATTCGTCATTGTCTCGAATGAGACCAATCACTGTTGTGTCATCTGCAAACTTCAGTAGCTTAACAAATGGATCATTGGAGATGCAGTCATTGGTATACAGAGAGAAGAGAAGTGGGGAGAGCACACAGCCTTGGGGGGCCCCTGTGCTAATTTTATTGATTATGAAGGCTACTTCATTTCTTCTGAGGGATTCTTGCCCAGAGTAGTATACCTGATGGTCATCTGAATTAAATTCACCCATTCCTGTCCATTTTAGTTCACTGATTCCTAAGATGTCGATGTTCAGTCTTGTCATCTCTTGTTTGACCACATCCAGCTTACCTTGATTCATGGATCTTACATTCCAGGTTCCTATGGAGAAAATATATTTACAGCATGGGACTTTCCTTTCACCACCAGATACATACACAGCTGAGTTTGGCCCAGTCGCTTCAATCTTTCTAGTGCTACTAGTAGTAGTCCTCCCCTCTTCCCCGGTAGCATATTGGACACTTTCCGACCTGAGGGGCTCCTCTTCCAGCGTCATATCTTTTTCCCTTTTTGTACTGTCCATGGGGCTTTCATGGCAAAGATACTGGAGTGGGTTGCCCTTTCCTCCTCCACTGGATCACGTTTTGTCAGAACTCTCTGTTATGACCTGTCCGTCTTGGGTGTCCCTGCATGGCATAGCTCATAGCTTCAGTGAGCTACGCAAGCCCCTTCAACACGACAAGGCAGTAATCCATGAAGGGGAAAGGTTTCTACAGAAGGCTAAAAAAGGGTGAAGGCCATTTTTGAACTAAGCTCTTTTTAAAAAGAGGGCTGTCATTGAGAACACCATTCTCTTTCTCCCTTCATACTGTATCGCCTTATAGGAAGGCTTTCAACCAGTGGTGGGATTCTACTGGTTCTACCCAGTTCAGGCGAACTGGTAGTGGCAGCAGCGGGAGGCTCCACCCACCCACCCAGACATCATCACGGACACTCTGCACATGTGCAGAAGGCTCTGCACATGCGCAGAGGTGGCCCACACGCTCACATTTCCAAACTGATAGCAAAGGTAAGTAAATACCACTACTGCTTTCAACATAAAACCTCTTTGAACCAATATTAAGCAGGTAGAAATATATGTGTGCATGAGTTGTATGTACATTTTTGTGGCTTTTCTTTAGAAGCTGAAGAGGATATTGCATTTTCTTCTCCCAATAACAATCCTATGACATAGATTCAGCTAAGAAAGTCATCCAGAAAGCTCATGTGCATGAGGGATGAACCTGAACCTGGGTTGTCCTGCTATCTTAACCAGTGGTGGGATTCAAATAATTTAACAACCGGTTCTCTGCCTTAATGATTTCTTCCAACAACCAGTTCACCAAACTGCTCAGAAAGTTAACAACCGGTTCTCCCAAAGTTGTGCGAACTGGCTGAAGCCCACCACTGATCTTAACATCTTGATCCTATATAATTTTGGGTCATATTGGTTTTACAATGCTTGTTGTTGCTTTGCTTTTGCTCTGTAAAATTTTGATATAGAGACTGTTAATAATGTACCTTTTTCCCAAATGTAAAATGGTTCTTTTCTTGTTTGTTTGTTTTTGATAACACACTCATGGACATAGCTTTTGTGTTCGTTTTTCAGAAAGAACTGATTGTTTTGTACAGTTTGAATACAGATAGAGGCTAGCAGTCTCCATTCAGTGCCTTTTGTTTGTGTTGTAGTGCAGTCTATTTTGGCAGATCATGAAAATCCATTCCTGCAAAAACTTGCAATAGATTTTTCATTCAGTGTTTTTCCCATTTGCTGTTTGTGACATAAATCATATATTAGGGATATTGGTCCAAACGGGTACTCTCGAATATGTGAAACTCCAGCTTCAATTTTTTCTTGACAACACATGACAGTTAGCTAAGGCTGATTGCAATAGTCATATAAAATATCTTTAATATAGCAGGTTGGAGAAATTGCTGAAACCAAAACAGAAGGAGGAGGAGGAGGAAGAGGAGGAGGAGGAGGAGGAGGAGGAGGAGGAGGAGGAGGAGGAGGAGGAGGAGGAGAAGAAGAAGAAGAAGAAGAAGAAGAAGAAGAAGAAGAAGAAGAAGAAGAGGAAGAGGAAGAGGAAGAGGAAGAGGAAGAAGAGGAGGAGGAGGAGGAGGAGGAGGAGGAAGAGGAAGAGGAAGAGGAAGAGGAAGAAGAAGAAGAAGAAGAAGAAGAAGAAGAAGAAGAAGAAGAAGAAGAAGAAGAAGAAGAAGAAGAAAACTACCTATGCCCCCAGCCTGAAAAAATATAAAGTTTAGAAGAAAAGGTTGTTGTTGTTGGATACAAATTATATAATAATAATTATGGCACAACTATACTAATAATTCCAGTATTATGTCACACTTTAATAAAGATACCAGGCAGGGAACACGAACATATAAGCATAAAAATAGGCCAAATACTCAGTGAACAAGAAAATAGGGTCAATAGTATTTCTGAATATTATTTACTCTTACTTATATAAGATATATAAGATAATTATATAATATATAAGTAATACTTACTCTTATTTCCTCTTTAAAAAGTGTTTGCCATTCTTTCTAATAAGAACTATATTTGGGGCAAAGGTACAATCCTTCATTGATTGACTGCCATTAAGTTGGTGCTGATCTTAGCAGTCATATACTGTAGATAAATGTTCTTCAAGATAATATGCATTAGAGATTTCTCAAGAGAGCTAGGTCTTACCACTATGTGTCAATACTATATTTTGAAAAACTCATTTGCTCCTTGAGTGTCTTGAGAACTCTGGATTGATTTGTTCAATGATCTATTTACTTTATTGTGTTGTTGTGGCTAACACAAAATCTGCCTCTTGCACATCTCCCTCACACCCTCATCCACCTTCACTATCTCCATTTCACCTCTTGTGCAATCTCTTGTACATATTTGCTGATCTGCACCATGTCTGTTGTATAGGCTCTTGTATTCTCTCATGAACTCCTTGCACCAGAGGTGGGTTTCAGCAGGTTCTGACCAGTTCTGGAGAACCGGTAGTGGAAATTTTGAGTAGTTTGGAGAACCGGTAAATACCACTTCTGACTGGCTCCATCTCCATCTATTCTCTGCCTCCTGAGTCTCAACTGATTGGGAGGAAATGGGGATTTTGCAGTAACCTTCCCCTGGAGTGAGGAGGGAATCGAGATTTTACAGTATCCTTCCCCTGCCATGCCCACAGAATCAGTAATAAAAAAATTGAATCCCACCACTGCCTTGCACCCTCCCCAACCCAAGCTGAACTTCTCATGTACCCCTTGCACCCCACAACATGCCTCTCACACACATTTCATTTTAAAATATGAAGAGATTTAGTTCCTAGTTTGCAAAAAGATTGGTTCTTCTAGTTTACTCTCAGCTACACAAGACATCATAAGATCTAATAAATTGTCATGGAAACCCCTTTGCTAAGACATTACAGCCCATCTAAATCATTAGAATAGAACAGAACAAAATAGAATTATTTATTGGCCAAATAAATTGTGATCGGTCACGTAAGGAATTTGTCTCCAATGCATAAGCTCACACTGTACATATAAACAGCAAGTAATAGGTCATGTCATATATGTTGATAGTTGGGCAACTATAGACGGAGGGTGGTGAACCAAAGTGGGTAAATAACAATATGAGTGTCCTGGCACTAATGCATAATAGTGGTATTATGTCACTGTGTACATGTTGTTCTTT
Source organism: Ahaetulla prasina (assembly GCF_028640845.1). Lineage (NCBI taxonomy): Eukaryota > Metazoa > Chordata > Lepidosauria > Squamata > Colubridae > Ahaetulla > Ahaetulla prasina. Next base: position 90,927,276 of record NC_080541.1, on the reverse strand, counting down.
TTGTACCATTGCTGTTTGTTGCAGAAGCCATTGTAATGTAGTATACCTCCTTATCCAAACTTTTCCCATTTGCTTGGAAAACTTCAATGCTAGCTTTTTATAACCACAAGGACTAGAAAAAGTGATATATCATCAGTCAAAATTATTGGTTTCTGAATAATAGTCCTTCTTAGGTATTAACAATATTTTACCTTTTCAAACTTTATATAATTTACCATATAAATGCACTGTCCCTTTTTGCTTATAGTAACTATTTTTAAGTGTAGATCTTCTGATGGAGGAAAATTCCCATTCATCCTCCCACTTAATAGAGTTATGGAAAGACTATGAATAAAGATATGGCAGGAAGCACTCCAAATTTAGAATATACTGTAAATTACTTCCATTGTTCACAAAAGAACCATGTTGTGAAAGATTATTTTTTGCTTTAAATTGGTGGTTTTGCTTTTCAGAATTGCTGTTACTGCTTTAATTCAGCCTAGGATGACATCTGCAGGCACAATAAGCCAGATAGGAGTCTAAAAACTGTCAACAATTTTAATTCCTCTGTCAAGACAAAGCTTTACAACCTTTCCTGAAGCACTGTATATAAAAAGTTCTTCAGTTCTTATATCAAATCAACTATTTACCAATTTGTAGATGCTTACAAAAGCAAGATAAGCAAGTGAATTAGGGAGACTAGTAATAAGATCACTTACAGTTCCAGAGAATGTCAGAAGGAATTGTCCTAGAAGTTATATTTTATCAATTTGTCTTTAAAAAAAAAATAGGTCCGTGTTATCGATTATGAATTCTTTCAGGTTTTGTGGAAATGACTTTGAATTTTTTTATTGATAGCTTTTTAAAAGGTAAAGGTTCCCCTCGCACATACGTGCTAGTCGTTGCCGACTCTAGGGGGCGGTGCTCATTTCCATTTCAAAGCCGAAGAGCCAGCGCTGTCCGAAGATGTCTCCGTGGTCATGTGGCCGGCATGACTAAATGCCAAAGGCGCACGAAACACTGTTACCTTCCCACCAAGGTGGTCCCTATTTTTTCTACTTGCATTTTTACATGCTTTCGAAACTGCTAGGTTGGCAGAAGCTGGACAAGTAACGGATAGATTATAACGGATAGATAAAAAGATAGCTTTTTAAAGATGTTTTATTCCTGCCTTTATGATTTTTAGGAATAAGTCAGGCAGTGAACATAATCACCATACCTTCTTCCTCCTATCTCCCTCACAACAAACCCATCAAGTGAGCTGGGTTGAGAAAGAGTGACTGGTGCAGAGTCATCAAGATGGCCTTGATGCCTAAATCAGGATTAGAACTCAGTCTCCTAGTTTTTTTTTTATAAATGCCCTAACAATTGGATTGAACTGGATGATGATGACAATATATAAAATACACATTAAAGGGAACTGATTCTATAAATACCAGACTTTCATACCACTTTCCTAATAATCAATAATCCTCAGGATTAGAACTCACAGTCTTCTGGTTTTTTAATAAGTGCCTTAACAATTGGATTGAACTGGATGACCATGACAATATATAAAATACACATTAACGGGAACTGATTCTATAAATACCAGACTGTCCTAATAATTAATTTTTATGAAGCATCCTTATAGAAGAACATTCCTCACTTGAGTCACTTTGTGTGTGCTTTTTTTTTTACAAAATGAAATAAAAAGTAAAAATGATATAAAGTGTATAGCAAGCTGCAAGCCCATAGGCTTTACATGATATATAAAGACAAGACCATTACTGCAAATCAAAAGATATAAATAATAGACATGCGAATGGAATCTGGACATTTTATAATAAAAACTCCCCAAAATTACAGTTACCAGCTGTACACTGACGATACGCAGCTGTACTTTTCCACCCCGGGCCACCCCAACGAAGCTGTCGAAGTGCTGTCCCGGTGCCTGGAAGCCGTACGGGTCTGGATGGGGAGAAACAGACTCAAGCTCAATCCTTCCAAGACGGAGTGGCTGTGGATGCCAGCACCCCGGTACAGTCAGCTGCAACCGCAGCTGACTGTTGGGGGTGAGTCATTGGCCCCAACAGAAAGGGTGTGCAATTTGGGTGTTCTCCTGGATGGGCGGCTGTCGTTTGAAGATCATTTGGCGGCCCTCTCCAGGAGAGCTTTTTACCAGGTGCGCTTGGTTCGCTAGTTGCGCCCCTTCCTTGACCGGGATGCCTTATGCATGGTCACTCATGCTCTGGTCACTTCTCGTTTGGATTATTGCAATGCTCTCTACATGGGGCTACCCTTGAAGTGCACTCGGAGGCTTCAGTTAGTTCAGAATGCAGCTGCGCGGGTGATCGAGGGAGCCATACGTTGCTCCCGTGTAACACCGCTCCTGCGCAGTCTGCACTGCGCAGTCTGCACTGTGGTCTTTCGGGTGCACTTCAAGGTTTTGGTTACCACCTTTAAAGCACTCCATGGCTTAGGGCCCGGGTACTTACGGGACCGCCTGCTGTTACCTTATGCCTCCCACCGACCCGTACGCTCACACAGAGAGGGTCTTCTCAGGGTGCTGTCCGCCAAGCAATGTCGGCTGGCGGCCCCCAGGGGAAGGGCCTTCTCTGTAGGAGCACCTACCCTCTGGAACGAACTTCCCCCTGGTTTGCGTCAACTACCTGACCTTCGGACCTTTCGCCGTGAATTGAAAACGCACTTATTTATTCAAGCGGGACTGGCCTAAATTTTTTAAACTTTTTGAATTTTAAATAATTTTAATTGGGGTATTTTTATGAATTGTATGGGTTAAATTTGATGGTTTTATATTTTCAGCCATTTATAGAATATGTTATTTTAAGTCTCTGTTTTAATTTGTATATTGGATTGTTTTTATAATCTGGCTGTACACCGCCCTGAGTCCTTCGGGAGAAGGGCGGTATAAAAATCTAAATAATAAATAAATAAATAAAATAATGGCAAACATATTTTGAAAGAAAGACAACATATTTAATTAAAAAAAATCTCAAAGTTTAGATATGAGATGGAGTGAAAGTTTCTGAACTCTTTTGTATAAGAGGATATATTGGAAGATGAGACATTGTACCAGGGGTGAAATCTAAAAATTTCCCCTACTGGTTCTGTGGGTGTGGCTTAATTGGTGGGCGTGGCTTGATGGCCAGATGGCTGGCTGGGCGTGGCCAATAACAATAATAATAACAACAATAATATTATTGTTGTAAAAATAATAAACAAAGTATAAAAAACAATAAGAGGTACCAAAAATCAATTTTCACACTTTGCACATACACAACGCAACACAACACAACACAACTGACTCACACACACTGTAAAAGCAGCTGCACTTCACACTTCACACAGCTACAAAAAGCTCAAAAACCAACTTTCACACTTTACACACACACAACACAACTGACACACACACACACACACACAATACCACATACAGCTTTCTGAGATTTTGTGTGTTTGTGTAGTTAGAGTGAAACACTACAGAAACACACCAAATCTCAGAAAGCTGCACAAATATTTTATTTTATTTTATTTTATTTTATTTTATTTTATTTTATTTTATTTTATTTTATTGTGGACTTCAATTCCCAGAGTTCCTCAGCAAGCAAAGCTAGACAGCATTAATCACTCAGTGATGAAATAGATTAGCTAAGTTTAGATTGGTTCAGTCTTGTGCTAAAAGCGAAACTGGGGCTTTCGGGCTATGAGCAGAGCCATGAGGTCGATCAGTAATCAGGTAAGTGGCTTAGACTCTTTTAAAAGGAGTTTTTCTACATGTTTTCTACAGAAAACATGTTTTTTAAGGTTCTTCTGATGAGGAACTCAGGTGAGATCCCCAGAGTAGCCTTTAAATATTTTTTTTTAAAGTTTAAAGTCTCTGTGGATCTCAGCTGAGGGGCGGGATCCTCAAAGGCTTTTTTTTACTTTTAAAGGCATGTTTCGGCTGAAGCAAAACCGGCTTTTAAAAGTAAAAAAAAAAATTCTCTGCAGATGGTGGGGCTCAGCAGAGGCAGGGAGGGCGGGGCCAGGGATTTTTGCTACTGGTCCTCCAAACCAGCAGCTGCCATCGCTACCTAATCAGGAGAGCCGGTGCGAACTGGGAGCATTTCACCTCTGCATTGTACTCACAAATATGCTCTTCTATTGTGTCATTGTGGGGGGGAACTATGGTTTAGTATGAGACAAAGATCATTTGACCAATCTGAATGTTATTTTTTCCCCTCACTTCTTGGTAAAGCCTTGATAAGGCCACCTCAGGAAGCCATCTAAGGGGGTGGAGGGGAAGAGGCAGGTTAAAGTTCTCAGTAAAAGTAATATTAGGAGGCAGTGTAAGTGATATAAAAAGACAAAGTGTAATAGGAATACTATATTATAAAATCCATCTCTACATAAGTTTTTAAAAAAGGGACTTGTGTAATTGCCTTTACACAAGGCAGTTACATCATCCATTTCTGTATTTAGTTGCCTTTTTGGTAAATGTTGTCTTTATCTTAAATAAGAACTAGGAAAGCTTTACATTCCTAGTGCTTTGAATACTGGTAGAAAATGAAAGGTTTAATGTTAGAAGCCACAATAACATTAACATGATGATTTATGTCCCATGACAGCACAGCCCAAAAGATGTGATTGTGTATTCTGCACAGTTGCATTATGTTGTCTGTCAGAAATACCCTATTTTTTGTAGTATAAGACACACTGGAGTATAAGACACACCTTAGTTTTTGGGGAGGAAAATAAGAAAAATGCTGATTGGCAGGTGGATTGGCCTCCCGGAATACCCCCAATCAGCTGTTCCTAAAGGTGAATTTTAGCAACAGGTTCCTTGGTTGTGAGCTCTGTGCCTTCCTTTTTTTCACCTTCTGAAACTTCTGAAACTCCATTTCAGAAAAAAACTTTTTTTTATGCCTCTGAAAGCCTCTGAAACAGAGCTTCAGAAAAAAAACCTCTGAGGCATTTTTTTTCTGAAGCTGTTTGGAGGCTTTTTTTCTGAAGCTTCTTTCAGATGCTTTTTCAGCCTCTGAAATCTCCGTTTGAGAGGCTGGGTGGGGCTATATTTGAACTATAAAATGATCCCAGATTTTCACCCTCTTTTTTTGGGGGGGGGAGGTGCATCTTATACTCCGAAAAATACAGTAAGTAAATCACAACCCTTTTCCTTCAATAATAATGGTTACTGTGTTTTTCTAAAAAATAATAGTAAACTGTGAGTAACATCAAAAAACATAAAATTTGTTAGGCCACAATGCTTCCATTCTACTGTCTCTGAGTTGAGTTGTATTGTGCTGGCTGTAAATAGAGCCAAGCTCTAAATAATATCTGAATTCTGACTAAGGGGAAGCTTTAAAGTCACTTTAGTCAGCCTGATCTCAAGTGAGCTAAGAAGCTGGAGAGTTAAGTCAAGTCACAGCATATGGAGGAAGCTATTGAAAATGCAGTTGCGGAACGCAAAGGCCAGTTTATCTCCTTCAGAATTCTTAGTGGAGCAACTTCATTGAGGTTGCCTGAACATAAATTTTACCTGTACAAAATCAATTAATTAATCAGAGGCAAGCTAAATAACTAAACAATCCTTTAGCCAACTGACAGCCCTACTCTAAAAAAAGGACATTTGTTTGTATGTAAGTGTGCATTTGTAATCAGCCAAGCATATAATTCTTCCTACCTACACTGAACTAGCTATTGATTTTCTGCTCCATATGTAATGCCCTTAAAAAAGACAACTTTTTTTTTTCCTGTTGCAAAGCATTCTTAGTTGACCTGGTGCAAGTACTTCTGTGCAGAGAGCACAAACTGTGTTCCCAAACACGTTGCTGAGCCTCACCGAGGCAGTTGAAACATGGCAGCCAAATTACAATGCTTAATATGATAGAAGGAAAAGACCATTAACTACACAAGTGGTAATGATATTATTGATTTGTTTTACAACATCTTTAAATGAAGTTTTGTGCATTTCCCGGGGCTTGTATCTCATAAACAAAGGTAGGGAAAGGCGAGGGTGTAATCCATGATTGATTCTTGAATGTCAATTTGCATGAAAAGTGGTAATAAAAGTGTGATTTTAAAAAAGCAATTGAGGTGTTTTTTAAAAAAAAAAAAAAAATTCAGGAGGTCAATTGAACTTTTGAGTACTCATGTATATAAAAGTATAATTAAAGGAAGCTTTAATCATGTCTTTCTCTTTTCCCTAGTAATGCAATTTTTAAGGCTGTGCTGTGCATACTTTGAAAATGATTTAGAAGTCTTTTGGAAGCTCAAGAACACACTGTGCTACTCAGCGCACATGTCTTTTTTCAGGCTTCTGTGTAAGTCTGATAAGATTTCAAATGACCACACAGAGAAAAAGAAAAACTTAAAGAGAGGAAACAGACTGGAGAAAGATGAACAAAACACCCACCCACCAACAGATTGTGTAATTTCAACCAACATAAATAGCATATGTATGTATGTATGTGTATGCATTTGTGTGTGTGTGTGTAAGAGAGAGAGAGAGAGAGAGAGAGAGTGAGTGAGTACAAACACACACACACACATTGGAATGTTATTTGGACAAGAGAAGTGTGGCCAGATATTATTCATTAGAGAATAGTTAAGACCAATGGGGTGGAACTACCAGCGGGCCACACAGCAGACATATAGACCATCTTCAAATACCTTGGTATCCCAAAATTTGTTAGTATCCCTCAAATACCAAGAAATCCCAAATACCTTGATATCTCACATGGGAACCATGATGAGAAGGACAGGAAGTTAGCAACATCCAAGTACCAACAAAGGATAAGCATGTCCTAAAGAGTCAGCTCAACGGGAACAACAAGTTCCATGTCATTGACATTTCTGCCCTGCCAAATTCCCTGTCAACATAGTGAATTGGCCGAAGAAGAACATGGAGGGTGCTGATGTGAAAATTCAGAGGGTCCTCAAAATGTACAGAATATCCACCCCAAGTCCAATACTCATAAACTGTATGTCAGCCAGAAAGAAGATGGGTAGGATCTTTCTTGTGAGTGTCAAAGCCACGATCCTGAATGAAATCCAAAGCATCTGGAATAAGATGGCACCAAAAGAGGAGTGGCTGAAAAAATGCCTGACGAAGCACCAGCTATGGGTGAAAGATCAAGCAGAGGAAGTGTCATGACAATGCAAGACCCTGCATGGGATGTAGAGATAGTGGCTGACATTGGAAATCCTACCAGTGTTTGGAAAGGGCTGGACTGAACTCTGAGCATAGCAGCACAAGAACTAGCACCACATCCATAGAAGCCTGCCATGTAAAATATGATTTAATTTTTATTTATTTGGATACTCACTACAATCAAATCTTTTCACAGCTTAGATCCAGTAAATTATCCAGTACATTAAAATATCTATGGTATAAAATGAATAACATACAATAAATCTGGAAAAATATGTGTGAGCACTGCACACCAGAACAACTAGACACAAGAACAGTTTCTTCCTGAATGCCATTACTCTGCTAAACAAATAATTCCCTCAGCACTGTCAAACTATTTACTAAGTCTGCACTAGTATTAATCTTCTCATCATTCCCACCATCCATCTCCTTCCACTTATGACTGTATGACTGTAACTTTGTTGCTTGTATCCTTATGATTATATTGATATTGATTTTTTCTTGATTGCTTATTTGTACCCTATGACTGTCATTAAGTGTTGTACCTTAGAATTCTTGATGAACATATCTTTTCTTTTATGTACACTGAGAACATATGCACCAAGACAATTTCCTTGTGTATCCAATCACACTTGGCCAATAAAAAATTCTATTCTATTCTATTCTATTCTATTCTATTCTATTCTATTCTATTCTATTCTATTCTATTCTATTCTATTCTATTCTATTCTATTCAGAACCTTCTAACAGCATAACTGAGGGGCCCCAGCAGGTTCTTCTAGGAACCTACTGTATATCAGACAGATTGAGATGGGTTGAAGAGATTGTCCTGGAGTACCTCATACATAACTCATCTAGAACTTTGAAGGTCAAAACTGTCATTTGAATTGCACTTGGAAGCCAATAGAAAGCCAACACAAAAACCAAAACACAGGTGTAATGTGTTTCTGTCAGAAAGTATTTTCCAACAGCCAGTCTATTGTATTTTGGGCTAGCTCAAATGTTTTGAAGGTAGTCCCAGGTAGAGTGCATTCCAGATGTCATTACAGGACTGTTTTTCCCACTTGAAATCAGCTTGTCCACTCAGGTGATGATTCCTCATTGAAGTATGGGAATCTGAGGCCCAAACACAGTTTCTCAGTCCTAAAATAATTAGAGTAGTAGCCCTGTTTTTTGGGGGGCTACATCCCTCTAATACTTGGATTAACTAGCTTCTTCAATGATAGATGTCCAAAAACTGGCTAAAGCAGAAGTTTTGTGGAATGTAGCTTGGAAATTATTAAGATGGTGTTTAGTTTATGGTTCTATTTTTGAACTTTAAATTATTAGTTTATGTTTTTATTGCTAAGGACACACATAATTCTATATGTGTGGTTATATTACTGTTAACTTCTAAAAGCTGTTATGTATTGCCATGAAATCAAATCAACCAACCAACATCATGAGGAGTACATCTCCTTTCTTTCACTCAAAACTTTGGTGAAGGGACTTCCTGTGGTGCCGCGTCATTGATGGTGGTCTTTTTTAGATCGCAAGCCCTGTGATCTGTAGAGCCACTCAGACAGCATAAATCAGCTGTCTGGCAGCTCGGAAACCTCTCCCCCGGGCGAAGAGAGAGAGGTGAGCAAATGAGCTGAGGTAGAGCCCGTCCCTGAAAAGCCCCAGGAATGATACTGGAGGCTTGAGGGCGAGGGCTCCCTCCCAAGCTTGGGGAAGCTCTGGATCCAGGACGCCTCTGCAGAAGGCAGAGCAAAATGCCGCATCCACAGCTGCTACCAATTTTAAACTTGGAATGGATTAATAAGCAGACAGAGCAAAATCAGGAGTACTGGCAGTTGCAAGTGTCAATTTTTAACTCCCCAGTTATTTTATATAAATATTTTTTTGGAGGGTTGGAATGATCTAAGAAGATGGGATGTTCCAGCTGGATTAACAGTGAATTATAAAGGAAGAAAGTTTTGTCTTAGTACAGTTCTCAAAGCAAGAGACTTTTACACTAATATACTAGAGGCTGGAAATCCTTTATTGTTAAAAGCCAAGATGAGAATAGGTGAGAAGGCAAAAGGGTGGGAGAAGGAAGTAAAACAAATACAAGGTAAAGAGGGGCCTGTAATTGCTGAAGAAGAAATAGTAGGAAAAATAGACGAAGTAGAGGAACAAATGGGTTGGGTAACTACTAAAAAGGTACAGAGAGGAAATAAAAATGGCGCTATGCCAAAAGAGTTTTTTCTTATGGGAAAGGATAAATTATAATTGAAATTGAATATAATATAAGAAGAAAGGTTAATTTATATATGTTTTTTGTAAGAATAGTTATTGGGAGTTTATAAAAAAAATATTTGTATTTGTTTGAATTTATAATGTGAAGTTATTGGTTTATATACCCAGAGGACCCAGTTTATATACCCAGAGGACCCAGATTGTTGGGGGGGCAATAAGTTGACTTTATATATATATGGATGGTTGAATTGTTAATAATTGTATTATTTGATTTGGGAGAGTCCTGATAAAAATAGAAAGAAATATTTCATTAGGGAATGTATAAAAAATGGTTATAAAATATCTGGTAATTTATAGGGATGGAACTGGGGGAATAATTATGATTAAATGTAAATGGTATTGTTTGAATTAATAATTTGAAGGTTATAAATAAAGTGATGGAAGTATGGGGAAGAATCTGGATTAAAGTTAAATGGTATTTTTTGAATTTATAATTTAAATATTTGTGTGATTGTAGTATTGTAAATTACTTAGGATAAAATTTGATTTGGGGTTAAATAAGGTAATGATAAAAATAGAATAAGAGATGGAGTATTAAGAATTGAAAAATGATATTATTTGTTAATAAGCGTGACAGAATTATAAATTTGGTGGATTACATAAGACATTATTTTGAAGAATAATAAGGCCTAAATTGACTTTAAATTTAATGTTGGTAGTTGGACTTTCGTTACTGATATATTGGAAGATGCAGCACTGCTGATTGGACTAATTCTAATGGATTTAAGAAAGAAAACAGAAACTTTAATGTACTCAAAGAATCTACAAGAAAGATATACACTGGAATGGAAAATTGGACTGATTACATTTAAATCTAATTTTAGATTGAAGTGTTAAATAGTTTAAGAGTGATTGTAAGAATTGTATTAATGTACTTGTTTATAAGGGAAAGGGGAGTTAAGGTTTCAAAGGGAGAGGATAGATTATGGATAATGGTTTATTGGTGTAATTTAGTTTATGATTGATAGCTGCAATAACCTGTATTCTGCTCTGGGAAGTCCTGGGGGGGGGAAGGGTGGAGGGGAGGGGGAAAGGGAGAGGGAGGAGGGTGGGGGGATGGGGGGAATTAAGTGGTAAAAAATTTTGTAAAACTTTTTCAATTAAAAAAAAACTTTGGTGAAGCAAAAGAGTTGTTACAGTTGAGATTACTGAAATTTAGCATATTTTTTTTAAAAAAGTAATCAATTCGTTTTTATAATTGACACAGAGCAAAATGCTGTCACAGTTAATCAGACTCGATAATATTGCTGTATTACCTGTCCTGCTTTTGCATTCTCACAAACAAAAGTTTCATAGAACTTGGCAAACTCTGGGGCATGATCATTTATATCCAAAATCCGAATGAAGATGGGAGTCTGAGTACTTTGCTTTGGATTGCCTGAAACAAAACAGACAAGATGGAATTTGATCACAATATTATAACACTTCTTTTTCTGAGATTCAAGAATAAGCGTCAGTGACTATGGTGTAAGTATGGCACAACTCAAAGTGTATTTTAGAAATGTCATTCCAAAATAATATAATAGCAAAACAAAAACAATGTATTCCAAGAATTAGGAGCACTTTCATGGCCATCTACCGAGGGATACCAAGGAGTAAATAATGAAATATGAAATATGCCTCGTGACATCCTGACACAAACTTCATTTTTCTTAAATCATGATTTCATGCAAGTAAGTAGGGGGCAGAGCTTGCATTGTGATATAATGTTGCTCTGTCTTTTTGTCAAAAGCTCCATTTGCCACGGTTGCCTATGGGGACTTCAAAACATTTCTTTGGCAGAACTGAATGTCTTACCAAGTACATTTTTTTTTAGCGTACATAGGATTAAAGATAATAAAATCTTTGTTTTGGCCTTGGCTGTCAAGGGCTATGTCCAATTAAGACATTCCTAAAGTTATCCTGGGACATGGTGGCTTAGTGGCTAAGATGCTGAGCTTGTCGATCGAAAGGTCAGCAGTTCAGCGGTTCGAATCCCTAGTGCCATGTAACTGGGTGAGCTCCCATTACTTATCCCAGTTTCTGCCAACCTAGCAGTTCGAAAGCACGTAAAAACTGCAAGTAGAAAAAATAGGGACCACCTCTGGTGGGAAGATAACAGCGTTTCATGCGCCTTTGGCATTGAGTCATGCCGGCCACATGACCACGGAGACGTCTTTTGACAGCGCTAGCTCTTCAGCTTTGAAACGGAGATGAGCACTGCCCCCTAGAGTCGGGAATGACTAGCACATATGTGCGAGGGGAACCTTTACCTTTACTTTAAAGTTATCCCACCAAAACTGTTTTGACTGTGGCAATATAGAAATTTAATACATGAATAAAAAGCAATATTAACATTTCATATTGAAGCTGAAATCCAACACACTTTCCCATTGCCTATGTAGGACTTTCTTCCAAGTAAATTTGTACAGGGACTAGGCTTTGTCATCACTTTTTAGAAACTCTCTCTAATTGCAGCAGTCCCAAGTTTTTACTCTCATAGACTAGAGAGACAGCCTATTAACTTTCCTGCAAAAATGCAAGAGAAGATCTAATGCTCGGCACGGCAGTTATACTTTGCAAGAAAAAGTTTACTTTCCCAAAGGTGCTTTTTCAGGAGCCAAGTGGACTTTCTTGTTTTGTTTCTTTGAAGATGTTTCGCTTCTCATCCAAGAAGCTTCTTCAGCTCTGACAGGATAGTGGGGAATGGAATCTTTCCATGACCTGGATGACTGAGAATCTCTACAGACTTTTAGTTATTCAATTTGGGATGGTTTGAATAGTTTGGGATTAGGAATGGATTTCCCGGGGCGGGTGGGGGAATTGCAGACTACAGGAACCAGGGGCACTACTCAATTGAACCTCGAGGTGAAATAAACCTCAAAGTGCTTCAACCAGCTTCTAAAAGGATGAAAGTGACCAGCTGTCTGCAGGGAATATAAATCCTTCCATTCCCCACTATCTTGTCAGAGCTGAAGAAGTTTCTTGAATGAGAAGTGAAACGTCTTTAAAGAAAAAACAAGAAAGTCCAGTTGACTCCCGAAAAAGCACATTTGGGACAACCATGACCTGGATGACTGAGAAAAAGTACAGAAGTACAGAAAAAGATCACTGGTTCAGTTTTCAGTATTTTCAGTTCAGATGTATAAAGTTTCCTCGTGAAACTGTGGACAGTTGCTTATAATAAGTCAGAGAAACTGTCTGTTCAATTTAAAACCAATGGGTGGGACATTCTGGCAAGGTGCTGAGAAACCATGTAAAATTGCTCACCATGTTTGCCACAATAATTTGGTCAAGCAAAATCCTTATGTGTTCTCTATTTAGCACTGACCAGTAAAAGATTGGTTAAAGCTAGTTTAAAACTCTTACCTATTTTCTCACTAGATTTTATGGCTATATCATGTATTCGTACTTTCCTTATGTTTGTTTGTTTTTAAAAAAAATCATTTTCAGTATTATTAACAAATGCCAGAAAAATTACACTGGTAAACTTAACAAAACAAACAAATCTAGCATATCTTGAAGAAAAAAAGTACGCAAGGATTTGTTTTCCGTAGGTCTGGGCTGCCATCTAGTTGCAGCCTGGATTTTTGAAACCCATATTTGGTAGCCTTAAAAATTTCCCATCTTTATTAGCATTTAAAATGCACTAGTATCTTATTTCATACATATTGTACTGTAAATGAATTTGTAAAAACTGTAAGTATAATTGCATTGGGTATCAAGTTGTGCAAGCAAAAATAGTGGAATATACATTTGGTTGCTGGGTATAATGTCATAGATGACATAAATAATAATGCATGGATAAAATTTCAGCTTTCAATATAGGGTTTCCATTTCTTCTTTTCAAACTGACTTTATAGTGTACATACAACTTACTAATTTCAGTTGCAACCACGGTAAGGTTATGCCATGGGGCTGCTTCTCGATCAAGGGTCTTAGAAACAAAGATGGAGCCATTTCCTGAGTAGATGTTGAATATTCTGTCGAAATCAGTGTGGCGATCCAAAGAATATCTACCAAATGATAAAACAAATCTTATTATCTTCTATTACAACACTGCTTTGATTTTTGTTGTCTTAAGAAAGGCTTAAGATACTGGACAGCGACAAAAGTTCATGCATTTAATAGTATAGCGTGATGGGAGATTGATCCCATTTTAATTTAAGGAAAAAGAAATAAAATGTATTTATTGATTGATTTACTGTTCAACTCAAATGGCTCTTGGCCTTTTTCCTGGAACAAACAGAAAACAGAAGAAAATGCAAGGAAACAGAAGAAAAGTCAACATAAATATATCTAATACTGGTTTTTTTAATTATTATTTTCATGTATCAGTTAAATTTACACTTCCACGGAGTGGCAAAAAAGAAAGAACTCAAGCATTTCAAAAACCTAAGCCATTCTGTTATATTTGTACTCTTATACAGCCATGTCAAAATACCATATGCATATGCAATGTTGTTAAGGATACCAGTTTTGATACTGCCATTAGATGTCAGAAGTGTACCAGTGTCTAGTTTAGGATGTATGCTTGTATTTTTCATAAATCTTTCTCTTATTCCCAAACAGTTGTAATGACAACATACAAAAACAGTAAAAAGATGTGCTAAAAAAAACACAATTCTGGTGATGGGAGTTTCCACTCTAATTAATGCTAAATTCTGAAGAACCCAACTATCAGTCATTTGCAGGGTGAGGAGTTCAGTTTTAACGGGAAATTTCCTGAGGTTTTGAGAACCAGAGAGGAAAATTGTGTGGTTTTTTTAATGCATTTGTCCAAGTTCTTTCTTTATTTGCAATGTTTATTTTCTATCTTTCAGTAAGCAAACTATGAATTGATGAATCACATTTGGGGTAGATTAAAACAATGCATATTACCCTACAATAAAAAGTAGTTCTCATCTAAGATGTGATTGATAAGAAATCTTTTGTTTTGTTTTACCACTTATGGATGTCATTTTTAAAGTACGTTTCCAAGCTTTATGCACTTTGAAGACTATTTTTTTAAAATATTAAACTTTTAAAAATATTAGAGTTAACATTTCTTGACAACAATTGGACAATAGTTTGCAACATTGTAAGATATTACATATTTATATAGCAATTAATATACGCAATCTATTTTAAAGAAGAAATCTAACTCTATACACTCATACAGCAACATACCTATACATAACATTTTATTTTGTTTATTTATTTTATCACACAGTATATATATAAGCATAAACATGAAATAATTATACAATATATAAGCATATATATGAGTATGAGTATGTAATAACTATATTAATTGGATATAACGAAAGGAAACAATAGGACAGGAAGGGTAGGCACACTTGTGCTCTTATGTACGCCCCTTAACATAATGTAACAGAAAAGATATAAGAAAAAATAAGACAAACTCAAACACATAGGCAGCAGAAAAGATTGTAAAATCTTCAAGCCGAAAAATGTAAGATGACTGATAACAACTTAAAAATTAAACGAAACTAAAATTTGTTTATATACTGTAAACACAAAAACCCACACCTATTTAATGTTAAGAAGAAGAAAAAAAACCACAGGCTATTAAAATGATGTAGGTTTCTCCGGCCCTCTCAATTCCTGGCAGATAGATGGAGAAGAAATGGAGGTAGTGACAGATTTTATTTTCCTGGGCTCCAAGATCACCACAGATGGGAACTGCAGCCAAGAAATTAAAAGATGCTTACTCCTGGGGAGGAAAGCTAATGGCAAATCTAGACAGCATACTAAAAAGCAGAGACATCACCCTGCCAACAAAAGTGCATATAGTCAAGGCTATGGTTCTCCAGTTGCAATGTATGGCTGTGAAGCAGTGATGGGATTCAGCCAGTTCACACCACTTCGGGAGAACCGGTTGTTAACTTTCTGAGCAGTTTGGTGAACTGGTTGTTGGAAGAAATCATTAGGGCAGAGACCCGATTGTTAAATTATTTGAATCCCACCACTGCTGTGAAGGTTGGACCATAAGAAAGGCTGAGCACCAAAGAATTGAGGCCTTTGAACTCTGGTGCTGGAGAAGACTCCTGCGAGTCCCTTGGACTGCAAGGTGAACAAACAAGTCAGTCCTAGAGGAGATCAACTCTGACTGCTCTTTAGCAGGCCAGATCCTAAAGATGAAACTCAAATATTTGGGTCACCTAATGAGAAGGAAGGACTCACTGGAGAAGAGCCTAATGCTGGGAAAGATTGAGGGAAAAAGAAGAACGGGACGACAGAGAACGAGGTGGCTGGATGGAGTCACTGAAGCAGTAGGCATGAGTTTAGATGGACTCCAGAGGATGGTAGAGGACAGGAAGGCCTGGAGGAACATTGTCCATGGGTCAGACATGCCTTCGCAACTAACAACAAAGGTTTCTCCCATTTCATCAATATGATTTCTCTTTGGACATGTAGACTGTATAGAATCATTACATGCATTCCCATACACATATCACAAACTGCTGTTTAACAAATACATAACATTCAGGTAGTTCTGAATTTATAACCATTTGTTTAGTAAGCATTTGAAGTTACAACAGTATTGAAAAAATGACTTCTGACTGTTCCTCGTACTTATGACTTCAGTCATGAGATCCAAATTTGCCAGTTGCCAAGTGCCCAAATTTTTATGATGCGTGCCATGTTCCAGGAACATAAGATCACAATTTACAATCTTCCCACTTGTTTCCTAACAAGCACAGTAAGAAGCCAGATTTGCTTAAGGAAGCACATTTCACTTAGCAACTATAGTTATTTGCCTAACAACCATGGGAAAAAATCAAAAAAAAAAATCAGGTGCAACTCATTTAAGAATTGCTTTTGCATATCAATGAAAATTATGGTCCAAATTTTGGTCATGTCATATTATGTTTAATCAGCTTTAGGACTATCTAGTAGGTCTAAAGGACATTGAAATCCACAGTATTACCCTTTACATTACTGTCCCTTGTCTGTGATGTGTATTTGTATTAAATATAATTATGATTCATTATGAAATACTGCAGGGCATTCATTTTCAATCCAACAGTTCTTCTGCTCTACTCAAAATTAAACAGAGATATATAGATCACCTGTGGTTGGCATCACATTGGTTCGTAAATAAAATGAGACATCATTGTTAAATTAAATAGGCTAGAGCATTGAAGGTGATGAGATTCATAATTTCCAAAGGGGCATTGGGGAAAACAGTCTACTTTTCATGAATGAAGCGATTTCACCTTATTCAGCTTAAAGGGTCTTATGTGGATATGTGGTCCTCACAGATTACAGCTGACAAAGACAGTCAAGACTATGGAGAGTTTTAGACTGCTAAAAGCCTTGGGCTGTTTGGAGCACACTGGTTGGATATCACAATTAGAAACTGTCATGAGAGCAGTTTGGAAATCATTATGAGTCATGGCTATAAATATTGTTCCTGAAAGTCTTCTTATGCCTGATAGGCTTGTGGTGGTAGCAATGAAGATTCTTCTGTGCTTCATATTTAATCCAAGCAGAGCTGAATGCAGTCAAATACTCGCCTCATTTTGGTGGCAATTAAACTTGTCTTAGAACCTGGATTTAGACTGAGCCTTGTCATATCTGAAATCAGCATTTAGACAAATCCCAACCCATGGTATCAAAGGCAAAACCTGGGAGATTGTTCTTTTATCAAAATCCTCTAACAGTGATAAAAAAAATCCAGCATCATAGGGTCTAGATCAGGGATCTCCAACCTTGGTCCCTTTAAGACTTGTAGACTTCAACTCCCAGAATCCCTCAGCCAGCAAAGCCAAGGTTGGAGACCCCTTGTCTAGATAACTCAGCTCAGGCAACTCACCACGGCCAACTCGCCGCACCAACTGGCCACAATCAACTTGTTGCAGCCAACTCATTGCAGGACAACTCACTATATCCAACTTGCCACAGGACAACTCATCACAGGACAAGAGTCACACTAATGTCAAAGAAATGGTGGAACAGAATCATTAAAGAAAGAATGCAAAAGGGGTGACAAAATGAAATGTGAATGAGAAAAATTAAAATTATTTTATTTTATTATTTAAATTATTTAAATTGAATTGTTGAATTGTCCCACAGTGAGTTGCCCCGCAGTGAGTTGTCCCATGGTATATTGGCCATGGTGAGTTGGCTGTGGCTAGTTGATTGCACTAAGTTGTCCCAATTCAAGTCTCCCTGATTTTCCCCCCCACAGAGTAAGGTAACATTTGCAAACTCATCATAAGGAGCCTTGACATACAAGCGCAAAGAAATAGCAGTACAAAAAGCAAAAAATACAAAATAAAATGAAAATCTCTGCACCCTCTGCCACCTTGAGAGAATGAATTAGGCACAAAAATAAAATCTTAAATATCCTTTGAATGAGGAAGATAAACCAAGCCTCTTTTACAGTGAAACTATAAAACCAATTGACAAAACTTTCATATGTTCCACTCTACCAGCGTTTTCATCCCCAACCCCTGGGGGGAAATCTGAATTTGATCCACAGCTGTCTATTTTCAAAATCAACATTTTTTGCTTTACCTATAGATAACCAGTAGGAGAATGGGGAAAACATTATTGGTAGGCCCTGTTGTGGTCTGCCAGAAGTCTGCTGAGCTGGCAGCAGAGTTGGACAGTGAGGAGGCTGGGGTGGACAATGGGTTAGTCCTGGAGTCAGGGGAAGGCCCGGATGAGGGCTCTGCATTGGAGGCACAGATGGGGCCAGGGCCATCTGGGAGTGATGCACGGATTCCGGAGTCTCCAGAGGTGGACGGAAGAGAGGCAGAGGAACAGGAGGAGCCTGTTTCTAATGCACACATGCAAAGAGCTGTCAGAAGGCAAGAGGAGCTGAAGGAAAAAGGACACCTCGGGATTAAGGCCAGAAGATGATTGGCCCCTCCCATAAGGCTTAAAAGATCAGCAACGGCTCTTGGGTTATTTGTAGGAAAGCAACGTTGCTGCAATTGTTTCTTGTGCCTGTTTCTGAACTTTGTGGGGTTCTTACAGAGGCATGATCAAGCGGGTTTTAACAAACTGCATCCTTGTTTGATTTGGTGGCAACATTGCCTCAGATAGAAAGTCCACACAGGTAAGGATAACCAAGAAGATTATAGAAACCTCACTTCCTATTATTCAGGATACTGTCTATAAGCGCTATGTGCTTAGAGCTGAAAGCATGTTAGAGACCCCACAAACCCACTTTACGATCTGTTTCTGTTGCTCCCCTCTGGGAGGAGGTTTCAAAGTATTTCTAGCTGGACTACCAGATTCTGTAACAGCTTTGTTCCCTATGCCATCAATCTGGTAAACTCACAAGATTTGTTTTTCTCACCATGTACATGTGTACATCCGAACAAGACCATGTTTTTCTTCTGTGTCGTACAATATGTGTGGGTATATGCATAATTTGTATTTATTTATTTATTTTTTCATGTATATGTAGTGTATATTGGAGGTGGTGACCCTTTGAGAGCTGTATGCAATGAAACTTCATTTTAATGTATGCCGATTTGTGTACATTCAAAATGACAATAAAGTTATTCTAAATCTAAATCTAAGAACACATTTTTTTCTTTATTATACCATGTCTTTTTCTCTTTTAATTTTTGTTTTTAACTACATGGGCTATCCAGAGTCATTTCAAAGTTGAACAGCCCTCTAAATCTAAGAAACAGATAAATAATAATGAATTATCCAATCAGTGTTATGCTTCACAAAGTGGAAAAAAAAAATCACTTCAATTCCTTCCACCAACCGGAAACAAAATAAATTGCTAATGCCTTCCTCCATACTTTTCAGTGTGTGCACATGTGTGCATTTATTCTGATAGAAGGAATAAAATCTGAGCACATACTGTGAAGTGAAACTATGTTATTATAAAAAAATGCAGAATAAAAGTAATAAAAATCTTCCAGAGGTTTTTTGGTTGCCTTGCCACCATTTCTCTGATGCATTTAAAGACTCTATGAAGTGTGAAGTCAAAAAGATTGGATGGTGATTTTACCATCATGTGTTTTACTCAATACCATTTTTCATAGTTTCATATTTGTATTTTTTTCAGAAAATATACAAATAAAAACTAACAATAGCTAACGAATAGTGAGAGAGATAAATAAGAGAGAGAGAGAGGTGTCTAAAAAAGGTACATGAAAGAAATAAATAAATATATATACAGTATGTGTGTGTGTGTTTGTATATATATACATACATATACATACACACACACACACACACACACACACACATATATATGAATGAATGACTTCAAACTTGGATATACAAGTGGATATACAAAGCTCTTAAAATTCAACCCTTAGTTTAACCCTATATAGGTACTTGACTTATGACCACAATTGAGCCCAAATTTTCTGTTGCTAAGTGAGACTTTTGTTAAATGAGTTTTGCCCCATTTTGCAAACTTTCTTGCCACAGTTTTTAAATGAATCACTGCAGCCCAACCGGTTGTTAAATTGCTGGCTGGCCCCTTCCAGAAATCCCCATGGCCCGTTTTTGCTCCCAGGTAAATGCACGGAGGCCTACTAGGCCCAAAACAGGGTGTGGTAGACCCCCCACCATGTCCGGTTTTTGCTCCCCAAAGGCTGCAGAGAGCCCCACTAGGCTCCAAACAGGGCGCTGGGGAGAGCACGTCCACCCCCATTTTTCTGCTGGGGGATACAGGAGACTGAGCACTGCCTGTCACACCCACTGGCCATGCCCACCATGGCCACACCCACACAGCCGGTCATTAGGGCAGAGAACCGGTTGTTAAATTATTTGAATCCCACCATTGAGTGAATCTTACTTTCCTATTGACTATGATGGTCAGAAGGTCGCAAACATTAATTGCATGACTCCAGGACACTGCAACCATCATAAATATGAGTCAGTTGCCAAGCATCTAAACTTTGATCACATGACCATGGGGATGCTACAATGCTCATAAGTGTGAAAAAGAGTCATGTCACTTTTTTCAGTGCCATTGTAATTTTGAAGAGTCACTAAATGGACTGTTATATACTGCAATGTCCATTGTCTCAAAAAATTTAGTAAGTTTTAACCATAATCAACTTCCTCTGTCATTGCTTGATTTATCCCTTCCCGGCAAAAACTCTACAAAAGCTTCCAATTGTAAATGCATTTCTTCTGTGATGTTTCTCTTAGAAGAGCTGATAATTTAGCCATCTCTGCCAGTTCCATCACCTTTACTAGCTATACTTCCATTGTAGGTGTCTGAGCGTACAAAAGTCATGCTACTGTTGTTATATATAGGAATAGTGCCATTTCCAGCATTTTATCCAAAAACCTTAATATAAAAACCTCTGGTCTGAATTGTGTATTAATTTGTTTTTAATGGAATTTTAAATCTGAATCCAAACTAGCTTTCTGTTGCATATTACAACATCAGTTGGCTTGGGTCAAGGAGGAGATGAAGCCCAAGAAGAAAATGCTAAAGTTTTGAAGTAGCAGTGAATCGATAGCTAGCTTGAATTTCAGGAGACAAGAGATGACAGAAGAGAAGAATAATTACTAGTGGAAAAATTGTCCAATGGTGTTATTGAGAACGGCACAGATCAAATGAAAAATATGGACATGAGATGCTGCTTCCAATAAACAGGAGTAGAACAGGATTGGGATAGTGTCAGATTAGTTGGGAATGGAGTTGATTTCAAAGTGATGCAAAGCTGTAGCAAAGTAACATTTATTTATTATGAATTTATATAAGCAGATATATGAGAGAGAGAGAGATTATAGATATGTGTATATGTGTTGTTCTTTTTAATGTTTTGATTGTTTATGAAAGAGAGAGAGAAAGATGGAGGGAGGGAGGGAAGGAGAGAGAGGGAGAGAGATGGAGGGAGGGAGGGAAGGAGAGAGAGGGAGAGGGAGAGGGAGAGGGAGAGAGAGAGAGGGAGAGAGAGAGAGAGAGAGAGAGAGAGAGATCTACTCTGCCAGCTTGGAAAAATCTAAACAATCCAAACATTTAAAAAGATGCATTAAAAAGAGCAACACATATACACATATTAATATAATTCACAACTCTATTATACCAAAACAGTCTTACTGACCCTCCACTGCAGTTAATAATTCTTTTAGTTTAGAAATGTTTTTTTTTTGCTAAAATTTCTTTATTTTGCTTAAATGTAGTAAGTAATTTAAATAAGTAATTATACTTATAGTCTATTCTTCCCTAAGAAATTAGAGTGGTGTGGGGTGAGGAACATCCTTCATTTATTTTTTCAATGGTTAGGTTGAACATTTGTGAGAGGCTTAAAATTACTTGATAAATCATTTTGGATTTGAACAGGCTAAACTGAGAACTAGTTTCTGAAGAGAAAGATCACCTTTTTCAGCCAGTTGACTTCCAATTACTTTTGAATGCCACATTCTAGTAACCAAAACAACATGAACAGAAGTTAAACTTTGAAAATTGTGGTGGGTCCAGACTTGGATATTAATATAATATATAAATGTTAAAGTCTAATGCTACCAATAGTAGGAATGCAAACCTATCCTTAATGAGATTAATAACCACCACCAATTATATTTAATAATCTTATTGCCAATATTAAACATTAAAGTTGATGAACTCTGAAGCACATTATAGGCAAGATCACACACTTTCAATGTATTCTTTTCTGATATTCATGGAAGATAACTTACTTGATGAGGTTCTTTGTTGCATCTGGATCCTGGGCTATCACTTGCCCAATGATACTGCCTTCTCTGACATCTTCATCAACTTCTATTAAATGAGACGGTAAATTAAAAACAGGTGGCTCATCTACATCTTCCACGTAAACTTTGACCAAAGCTGAATCTCTAAATGGTCCCAAGTAGAAAAATCGTGGGTCAGGATGAATGTTAGTCGCTTCTACTTTTAGGTTATATTGATTCTTCTTTTCAAAATCTAATTGCTTGTATCCAAAAATGGAAGGTAAGGAAGAGAGAAAGGGAGAAAAAATAATAATAATTACCTAATTACTTTTAAAAATAAATAAATAAATAAGCATTTTTTGAAAACCTGTCTTCTGAGTTATGCTGCAGTTCTGTACACCAGAGATTAGTAGTGTAATGCCCTAAATTAAAGTCCATTTAAAATTATACCAAATCTCACAGCATCAATCATGTCACCATCTGACAGCAACTGTCATGAATATCAGTTTAAATAAAACATCTTAAGAGATTTCAAACTACGACATATGAGATCTTGGGAAAAGGAAGCTTGTGGAAATCTTGTAAGGTTTAATGAACCAGGAAAAAATCATTCGTTTAAACACAAAAAATTAGGAAATGGAAACTGGAACTTGAAAATGATAACCGTTGTATATATTTGTCTGTTTCACTGAACTCAATGAGTTTTACTTAGGATTGCATTCTTAATAGCTTTTTCAAATACCTATGGTTATGTTTCGTGTGGCTAAGATCATGAGCTTCTCATTGCAAAATTTAGACTTAAATTGAAGAAAGTAGGGAAAACCACTCGGCCACTCAGGTATGAACTAAATCATATCCCTGATGAATATACAGTAGAAGTGACAACTAGATTAAAGGAATTACATCTGATAGACAGAATGCCTGAAGAACTATGGCTGGAGGTTCGCAACATTGTACAAGAGGTAGCAACTAAAACCATCCCAAAGAAAAAGAAAAGCAAGAAAGCAAAATGGTTATCTGAGGAAGCTTTGCAAACAGCTGAGGAAAGAAGGGAAGCGGAAGGCAAGGGAGAAAGATAAAGATACACCCAGTTGAATGCAGAATTCCAGAGAATAGCTAGAAGAGATAAAAATGCATTCTTAAATGAACAGTGCAAATAAATAGAAAGAAACAATAGAATAGGGAGGACCAGAGATCTCTAAAAAAAAAATTGGAGATATGAAGGGAATTGGAGATATGAAGATATTTATTTTGTCACAACAGTATATATAAGCATAAGCATGAAAATAACTATGTAATATATAAGCATATATATAAGCATAAGTATGTAATAACTATATTAATTGGATATAATGAAAGGAAACAATAGGACAGGAAAGGTAGGCACATTTGTGCTCTTATGCATGCCCCTTACAGACCTCTTAGGAATGGGGTGAGGTCAATAGTAGACAGTATAGTAGTATGTATGTATGTATATATATATATATATATTTGTTTTCTGAGGTTTTCGTGGGTGTTTGTATGTAGGTCTTTGGTTATTTGGGTTTTCTCCCGCGTAAAATTGGAAGTGTCTTGGCGACGTTTCAGCGAAGTCTCATTCGTCATCTTCAGGCTTCAGCTTTGTGCTTCTGGGAGCAATGTGTGATCGCAGCTGTTTCTTCCTTTTTAACTGCTAGTGGGGGTTTGAACTGATTGGGTGGGAGCTTGGCTGTGCACTGATTGGATGGGGTTTTTTTGTGCTCTGATTGGCTGGGGGTGTGTCCTGTTTGGGTGGGGGCTTGGTTGTGCTCAGATTAGTCTGAGTTGCAGGGGGATTTGAGCTTTAAGACACTTCCAATTTTATGTGGGAGAAAACCCGAATAACCAAAGACCTACATATATATATATGTGTGTGTGTGTGTGTGTGTGTGTGTGTGTGTGTGTAGTAGTCTTTCATGCAAAGATGGGCATAATAAAGGACCAAAATGGCAGGGATCTAACAGAGGCAGAAGAGATTAAGAAAAGGTGGCAAAATTACACAGAACTATACAAGAACAAGCTTAACATCCCTGATAATAATAATAATAATAATAATAATAATAATAATAATAATAATAATAATAATAATAATAATAATAATAATAATAATAATAATAATAATAATAATAATTTAATTTTTATACCGCCCTTTCTCCGAAGGACTCAAGGCGGTGAACAGGCAGATAAAATAATACAATACATTTCAATAAAAACACTATTTAAAAAACTTATTCCAAAAGCCTAAATTTAAAATACAATACAAAATATAAAATAAACCCCAATAAAATCCATGTTTAAAAACCCTATTAAGCCAGTCCTGCTCGGAAGAATAGATATGTTTTAAGCTCGCGAAAGGTCCGGAGGTCAGGAAGTTGTCAAGTCCTGGGGAAGCTCATTCCAGAGGTAGGTGCCCCCACAGAGAAGGCTCTCCCCTGGGGTCGCCAGCCTACACTGTTTGGCTGACGGCACTCTGAGGAGGCCCTCTCTATGGGAGCGCATCGCCGGTGGGAGGCATGTGGTAACAGAAGGCGGTCCCAAGATATCCCGGTCCTATGCCATGGGCGCTTTAAAGGTGGTAACCAACACCTTGAAGTGCACTCGGAAAACCACAGGTAGCCAGTGCAGCCTGCGCAGGATCGGTGTTATATTCTATCACCCGTGCAGCTGCATTCTGAACTAACTGAAGTCTCTGGGTGCACCTCAAGGGGAGCCCCATGTAGAGAGCGTTACAGTAGTCCAGGCGAGAAGTGGCGAGGGCATGAGTGACCGTGCATAAGGCATCCCGGTCTAGAAAGGCGCAACTGGCGGACCAGGCGGACCTGGTAAAAGCTCTCCTGGAGGCGGTCGCCAAGTGATCTTCAAAGACAACCGCCCATCCAGGAGACCCCCCAGATTGCGCACCCTCTCCATTGGGGCCAATGATTCGCCTCCAACAGTCAGCCGCGGTTGCAGCTGGCTGTACCGGGATGCCGGCACCCACAGCCACTCAGTGTTGGAGGGATTGAGCTTGAGCCTGTTTCTCCTCATCCAGACCCGTCGGCCTCCACACACCGAGACAACACTCCAACAGCTACATTGGGGTGGTCAGGGGTGGAAATGTACAGCTGGGTGTCATCCGCGTACAGTTGATAACTCACCCCAAAACCACTGATGACCTCGCCCAGCGGCTTCATGTAGATGTTGAACAGGAGAGGCGAGAGAACCGACCCTGTGGCACCCCACAAGGAGGCGCCTCGAGGTCGACCTCTGCCCCCTGCCAACACCGTCTGCGATCGGTCAGAGAGGTAGGAGGAGAACCACCGATAAACGGTGCCTCCCACTCCCAAACCCTCCAACCGGCGCAGCAGGATACCATGGTCGATGGTATCGAAAGCCACTGAGAAGTCTAATAGGACCAGGGCAGAGGAGTAACCCTTATCCCTGGCCCTCCAGAGATCATCCAGCAACGCGACCAAAGCCGTCTCAGTACTGGAACGGGTCTAGATAGACAGTTTCATCCAGGTACTGGGGTAACTGGTGTGCCACCACACTCTCAACAACCTTCGCCACAAAGCGAAGGTTGGAGACTGGACGATAGTTACTCAAAACAGCTGGGTCCAGGGAAGGCTTCTTGAGGAGGGGTCTCACCACCGCCTCTTTCAAGGTGGTGGGAACAACACCCTCCCTCAGAGAAGCGTTAACAATCCCCTGGAGCCAGCCTCGTGTAACCTCCTGGGTGGCCAGCACCAACCAGGAGGGACACGGGTCCAATAAACATGTGGTGGCATTCAGCCGCCCCAGCAACCTGTCCATGTCCTCGGGAGCCACAGGGTCAAACTCCTCCCAGATGGTCTCAACAAGACTAGCCTCCGTCACCTCGCCTGAAACTACCCAGTTTTGGTCCAGACCGTCCCGAAGCTGAGCGATTTTGTCAAACAGATACCTGCTGAAATCCTCAGCACAACCCTGTAAGGGGTCATCGCAACCCTCCTGGTGAAGGAGGGAGTGAGTCACCCTAAACAGGGTGGCTGGGCGGTTCTCTGCTGACGCAATGAGGGTAGATACATAGGCCCGCTTGGTCTCCCTCAATGCCACTAGATAGGTCTGAGTAAAAGACCTAACTAGTGTTCGGTCAGCTTCAGAACGACTGGACCTCCACGCGCTCTCTAGGCATCTTCTCCGGCGTTTCAGCTCCCTCAGCTCCTCAGAAAACCAAGGAGCTGGTTGAGACCTACACCTGGTCAGAAGCTGCAAAGGCACGACACGGTCCAAAGCGCCCACTGCGGCCTGTTCCCAGGCCGCAACAAGCTCCTCGGCCGAGCCGTGGGCCAGATCGCCAGGGAGCGGCCCAAGCTCCATCAGGAACCTCTCCGGGTCCATCAGTCGCCTGGGACGGAACCAACGTATTGGTCCCGTCTCCCTGAAGTGTGGAGCAGCGGTCCAAAAGTCCAGATGAAGGAGAGAGTGGTCTGACCATGACAAAGGTTCAATGACTAATTCTCGTACTTCCAGATCACTCAACCACTGTCCAGAGACAAAAATCAGATCCAGTGTGCTTCCCCCGACGTGGGTGGGGCCGTCAATTAATTGGGTCAGGTCCATGGCCGTCATGGAGGCCATGAACTCCCGAGCCGCCGTTGACGACACACCGGCTGATGGCAAGTTGAAATCCCCCATGACCATAAGCCTGGGGGTATCAACTGCCATCCCGGCTATCAACTCCAGCAACTCGGGCAGGGCTGTTGCCACGCAGCAAGGAGCCAGGTACGTGATCAACAAGCCCACCTGCATCCTACGCCCCCACTTCACGTAAAGGGATTCACAACCGGCTATCTGAGGAACAGTGGCCTCCATCGGCTCCAGACTCTCTCTAATAACCACCGCCACCCCTCCACCCCTACCTTGGGCCCTCGGCTGATGAAATGCCCGGAAACCCGGTGGGCACATCTCCACCAGGGGAACCCCCCCTTCAATGCCCAACCAAGTCTCCGAAATGCCCACAAGGTCCGCAGCCCCCCCCCTGTATAAGATCGTAAATCAGGGGGGCTTTATTCACTACAGACCTAGCATTGCACAACATCAGCCGAAGGTCCAAGCCCTGGGGATACTGGCCACTCGGGGAACGGGAAAAGTCTGAGGGGCCGGAGCGCGCAATCACTCTCAAACAGCGAGTGCGCACCCCCTGAACATGATATGGCCCCCCACTTCCCCCATATCTGCCTCTCCCACTTACTGTACTGATGGAACGATCCTCTGGAATTGGAGAATAAGGCTTCCCCTTGACCTCTGAACCTAGTAAAGTATCACCGTGAGCAACCGCAAGGACTGGCTCCCTCCCTGACGGGTTTCCCCCGATACCCGCCTTTACCCTCCCACCCCTTAAAAATTGTTTATCTAAAAAACCCCAAAGATTCTTTCTTGACGCATGCCATCTCTCTGGGTCCCAAAACCCATCATTGAGATAGGCCCTCGATAACGTAGAGGGCCATTTCTGCGAGGCGGAGGATCCTCGCAGACGATGAAGTTCTAATGAAAGATAAATCATATCTCGTATCAGGCATAATTGGCACAAAAATGAGTTTGTCCGTAACCGTAGATGATGATAAAGCAGTCATATTCAGAACCGATGACATAGGTCCCATAGATGATAAAAGACAATGGACATTCTCGCAAGGAGATCCCGTTCAAGATGGTAAAAGTAATAACAGACATACAGATGTTAAAAATGTCGCTGCCAACCTCCTCCCCCTGTAAACACCTCACTCCCCCAACAGGGTAAGTGGGAAGAGGGGGGAGGGTAAACGAAATCCAGGATGGGCTGATCTTAACCTGGTTAGCCCAAGGCAAAACCCGGGCAGCATACAAACGCTAACCCAAGCCCACGCATGGTCGTATAGCGATCCTGATAGGTAGTCCAAGCTGGCCCCCATCCAATGCTCCAGAGTCCGGGGGGGGAGTCTAAGCTGCAGAGTCTAAACTCCCCATTACAACTCTGAAGTCTAGGGGAAGAAAAGGAGACCTCCATGCCTAGGTCCATGTCCATTCAAAGCGAAAACGACCAGCCCTAAAACAGCCTCCTCAGATCTTATCAGGTCCAGATGAAAAAAAATCCAAGGGAAAGGAGGGAGAAAAGGGAGAGAGCATGCTGCCGCCGCTGCCGCTAGGAGGGTTCCAAACGTCGCCCTTATCCAAGACAGACGTCCTTGCCGTCCCCACCGCAGCCACGGACATGCCCCCCCCTCAACAACCCCCGTTCCGTAGGGGACCTCGTCGGGGCTCTCCCGTCAGGAGCAGAAGATTTTCGGGGCTCTCACCACTGCCATCACCCTCCCTGCAGCACAAGTTCACCAATGCTGCAGGGGAATAGGCCGGACGCCACCAAAACGCCGCCAGGAGTAGGCCGGATGCCGCCCTGCCCCGCACCAAGGTGGCCACCACCACTTCACTGCCGTTCCGTGGGGGGCCTCGTCGGGGCTCTCCCATCAGGAGCAAAAGATTTTCGGGGCTCTCACCACTGCCATCACCCTCCCTGCAGCACAAGTTCACCAATGCTGCAGGGGAATAGGCCGGAGGCCGCCAAAACGCCGCCAGGAGTAGGCTGGACGCCGCCCCGCCCCGCACCAAGATGGCCACCACCACTTCGCTGCCGTTCCGTGGGGGGCCTCGTCGGGGCTCTCCTGTCAGGAGCAAAAGATTTTCGGGGCTCTCAGCACTGCCGTCATCCTCCCTGCAGCACAAGTTCGCCAATGCTGCAGGGGAATAGGCCGGACGCCACCAAAACGCCGCCAGGAGTAGGCCGGATGCCGCCCTGCCCCGCACCAAGGTGGCCACCACCACTTCACTGCCGTTCCGTGGGGGGCCTCGTCGGGGCTCTCCCATCAGGAGCAAAAGATTTTCGGGGCTCTCACCACTGCCGTCGCCCTCCCTGCAGCATAAGTTCGACAATGCTGCAGGGGAATAAGCCGGACGCCGCCAAAACGCCGCCGGGAGTAGGCCGGACGCCGCCCCGCCCCGCACCAAGATGGCCGCCGCCATTTCGCTGCCGTTCGGCCCTGGCTCAGCACTCGGCAGCTGCGAAACTTTCAGGGGCGAAAAACCCCTCTCGCGGCTGCCAAGAAGATCATCCTTCCGGCCAGGCTGCCCAGGCAGCCCAGGTCGTCCGCTGGCTGCATTCCCGGCCCGGAAACAACTCCGCCTGCCGCTCCGAGAATCGGTCAGACCTCCATCTTTGTCATGCGCAGAAAGGACTCTAACCACGATGGGGTGATCACAGCCAGACATCTTACAATGTGAAGTCAAATGGGCCTTAGGAAATCTGAGCAACAACAAGTGCTCAACAAGTGGAGGAGACAGTATTCCAGCTGAGCTATTCAAAATCTTAAAAGACAATGCAGTAAAAGTGCTATACTCAATTTGCAAGTAAATTTGGAATACTCAACAGTGGCCACAGGATTGGAAAGGGTCAGTTTACATTCCAATTCCAAAGAAAGGCAATGCCAAAGAATGTTCAAACTATCGCACCATTGCACTCACATGCTAGTAAGGTTATGCTTAAAATCCTACAAGGTAGGCCCCAGCAGTATGTGGATCAAGAACTACCAGAAATACAGACAGGATTTCGAAGAGGCAGAGGAACTAGAGATCGAATTGCCAACATACATTGGATCATGGAGAAAGCTAGGGAGTTCCAGAAAAAAATTACTTCTGCTTCATTGACTATGGTAAAGCCTTTGATGGATCACAACAAATTGTGGCAAGTTGTTAAAGAGATGGGAGTACCAGACCATCTTATTTGTCTCTTGAGAAACCTATATGCGGGTCAAGAAGCAACAGTGAGAACTGGACACAGAACCACTGATTGGTTCAAAATTGAGAAAGGAGTTTGGCAAGGCTGTATACTATCGCCCTTCCTATTTAACTTATATGCAGAGCACATCATGAGAAAGGTGGGGCTATATGAATTAAAAGTTGGAATTAATATTGCCGGGAGAAATATCAACAACCTCAGCTATGCAGATGATACCATTCTAATGGCAGAAAGCAAAGAGGAACTTAAGAGCCTCTTGATGCGGGTGAGGAAGGAGAGTGCAAAAGTTGGCTTGAAACTCAACATTAAGAAAACTAAGATCATGGCATCTGGCCCTCTCAGTTCCTGGCAGATAGATGGGGAAGAAATGGAGATAGTGACAGATTTTATTATCCTGGGCTCCAAGGTCACCACAGATGGAGACTGCAGCCAAAATATTAAAAGATGCTTCCTTCCTGAGGGTGAAAGCTATGGGAAATCTAGACAGCATACTAAAAAGCCGAGACATCACCCTACCAACAAAAGTGTGCATAGCCAGGATTATGGTTTTCCCAGTTGCAATGTATGGCTGTGAAAGTTGGACCATAAGAAAGGCTGAGCACCAAAGAATTGAGGCCTTTGAACTCTGGTTCTGGAGAAGACTCCTGCGAGTCCCTTGGACTGCAAGGCGAACAAACAAGTCAGTCTTAGAGGAGATCAAACCTGACTGCTCTTTAGCAGGCCAGATCCTGAAGATGAAACTCAAGTATTTTGGCCACCTAATGAGAAGGAAGGACTCACTGGAGAAGAGCCTAATGCTGGGAAAGATTGAGGGCAAAAGAAGAACGGGACGACAGAAAACGAGGTGGCTGGATGGAATCACTGAAGCAGTAGGCGTGAGCTTAAATGGACTCCAGAGGATGATAGAGAACAGGAAGGCCTGGAGGAACATTTTCCATGGGGTCAGACATGACTTCGCAACTAACAATAATCTATATTCTATATAGAATATATAGAATCTATATTCTATATAGAATATAATTCTATATTCAATCGTGTATCTTCCATCAATTGAATGATTTTTTAAAAATGATTTTAATGGTATCCTTTTAGCATTCTGCAAATGCTTTTCCAGTTGTTGTTGTTTTTAAAAAAACAACCTGATAAATACTTGGTACAATTTAAACATCCAGTACTTTAATAGTCTTTTATTTTTAGTGTGTGTCAATATGATTAGAAAAATAATTTTAAAAATTCATTTGAAAAATTGCTCCTTTCAATAAAAAAATACAGAGTTTTAATAAAAAAAATAATATAGAAAATGAAACTCTTATAAATTAACATTCTATTTCATCCCAGTTTTGGGTTATTCTATTACTGGCAGCTAATACTATTAAAAAAGATGTCATGCCTCAAATTTCAAAGCAGAGAAGTGAATCATATTTTATTTTCAGATAGGAAGTGTTGGCTCATGTACAACCAAATTTCAATGGTCTTGTCTTTCAAGTGTCAGTATGAATCAGTGAAATAATACACCATAGAAAGTTTTTACATATACATGAGCATCCCAAGCTCATATACAATTTGTATAGTTATTTCAACAATCAGTTCCATTGAAAACAACAGAAAGGAGTTTGTGATTGCATTTACAACTTTGAAACAATGCAGTTACTTTATCTATTGAACTTTGTTGCAGTGCTGTATCATTCTGGGCTCATTCTATCAATCAATACAAATCAGTGTTTCATTTCAAAAGTGCTGAAACATGCTACTCTTGGCATGAATCATTAGGTTCAATCTGCATCTCGTTGAGATCAATGGTTAAATTGCTGTTGGTTTGGGTGAATCAGACTTACACTTATTCCAAAGGAGCCCTTTAAAAATAAATGCTAAATATAGGTCAGCCAGAAATTGTTCTTCTTTGGTATAAATCTTTCAAAAATCATTTCAAATTAATCTCAACTCAGCAGTTCCTCTAAGGATATACTGCGATATAAGTAACAGACTTTTTTCTTTTTACAAGCTTACATTTAAAAATCAAAGCACTAAATGCTGAAGAGTACGTGTTAGTAGACAGGTGAAATATGGGCAACTGTATATTGGCTTTCATGGTTAACTATCATAGCTCATACTGAATAAGACAAACAGCTTATAGATGATTGTGGGATGTATAAATTAAATGCATGTACGCATGTTTGGGGTAAATCTGGACTTTGTTGCAATAAGTCATACTGGCTACAGTGGACTGAGATTTCGAAGTATTACCCTTCAGTTAGCAGGAAATGTGCCATATAATACAGGTATTACTAAGGGCAATACTTCTAAAAAGTTTTATGTGAAAGCCTTGATTGATCAAAGTCATGATGGGCAACAGAAGTCAATATCCACAGGCTATTTAGTAATGGCCATCTCATATGGAAGAATATGACTTGGAATATAAAGGGAATAAATGGTAAATAGGATGAACTGATGGATGCACTAAAAGAAACACTGGAAATTTTTAAGAAAATTTTGGATAACCATCTGACTGAGATGGTGTAGGGTTTCCTGCCTGGGCAGGGGGTTGGACTAGAAGGCCTCCAAGGTCCCTTCCAACTCTGTTGTTATGTTATGTTAAAGATAATAGAAAAGTTTTATGACACTGAAACCAAGAGAAAATAGAAACATAAAACAGACTGATACTGAGGTGGTTGAATCTTCTGGAATGGAACTAATAAATCATAGCTTGAAAATGAAGATGTAGGTTAAATTTGGAAGAAACAATTCAGGAAGTAGGAACTGTTGCCAAACAGACTGTTGTGTGTGTATGAGAAAAATAGGAAATCATAGGTTAGTGATACATATATTACATTACAGAGAATTGAAATAATATAAGAAGCAGTGATGACTTGGGGGAAGAGAAATTGTGCAACATTTTAAATTAATGCAGAAGAGCAGTGGTAGTCAACCTGGTCCCTACTGCCCAACTAGTGGGCATTCCAGCTTTCATGGTGGGCGGGAGGGGTTTTGTCTGATACTGAAGCACTTCCCTTTTTTTTAATTTAATTGACTTTTTAAAAAAATTTCATAGCATTATTTAAAAACATTTTTATTAGATTTTCATAAATTTCCCTGTGACAATTTAAATTTCTGAAAATATACTATTTATATCACCCGCGTATAAGTTTATTTCACGTTACCTAAGTGAAACTAAATGGCGCTACAGTACGACCACAAACAAAAGAGCCTCATCCCAGAATAGCTCGCGCATCTCCCCCCACACCACCCAGCTGTAACAGAAAAGCAGAGCTGGTAGCCGGTGCACCCCAAACCCAATCCACAAAGCGCGAGAGGCATGCACAGATAATGATACACGGTGCATTACTGTGGAACCAGTGGGCAGTTAGAAAATTTTACTACTAACAGAGATACAAAAATGGGCGGTAGGTATAAAAAGGTTGACTACCCTTGCAGAAGAGGAAGAAAATATTTTATTAGCTTAGCTGGCAAAAACGCTAGCTGGGGATGAGGCAAGGCCATGTAGAAAAAAATGAATGGGCCATTTGAAGAACCAACAATGCATCAGGATACTGACTACTTGGTGATTAACTTCTTTGAAAATGGTTTGCTTGTTTTGAATACATGGCTTAAGTACAAGTCTTTTCATATGCAGACATGGTAAAGGAATGGATGCAAATTAAAAGCATGACTGGTTGATTTATAAGAAAGACTGAGAGAATTATTGAAGGTTACAAGAATGAAGAGAAATATTGAATATAAGGCAGATCCCTGTTCGGTAGGGCCAAAAATGAATCCTGAGGAGAAGAATGGCAATGGAAGCAAGTGAAGTGAACTGAAGTGATAATGGGACTTGGGTACCTAAGAAATAAGAAACAATAAGATTAATCAAGAATGACTGGGCACTGAATGATTGTTGTGCTGCTTACAAAAGGGAATGATATTCATTGAGATTATTTGGTCATATCAAGAAAAGGATGGAGGATGGAAGTTCAAAACAAATTTATGGAGAAAGAGTTAATGGATTAAAAGGACTAGTGGTTGGATTGCAGATACCCTCAAAAAGAAAGAAATTCAAAGTTTAAAGAAAACAAATCAGGAAGCTTCAATGGGTGAACCTTGAACCCAGCTCTCCTTGGGCCTAACCTAACACCTTAACAGTGTCCTTGCTACAGAATCTTTTACCAGCCATAACAGTTGGATTTCCCCTGGCTTTTATCTCCCTGTGAATAAACAAATTAGGCCAGGGGTTCCCAACCTTGGCAACTTTAAGCCTGGAGGATTTCAACTCCCAGAATACCCCAGCCAGCAAAGCTGGCTGGGGAATTCTGGGAGCTGAAATCCACCAGGCTTAAAGTTGCCAAGGTTGGAGACCACTGAATTAGGCTACACGTCAAGAGTGTTAATTAAAGTTTTAATGAAGCACATGGGTGTCAAACTCGCAGCATCACGTTACCATCATGTGACATTTTGCAATGTTTTTCCTCTTCCTGGAGCTGGGATTGGTGTGGCCTGTGTGTGATGCATCCGACTTGCGGGCCACCAGTTTGACATCCCTGATGAAGCATATTCCTGTAACAGCTGCTGTTAGGGCAGTTACTGGTTGTGAATAGCTCTAAGGCTGTGTGGAAGTATCCAAAGTTTGTGTATGCAAATGTTATCTGTGTTATGTCTTTGGGATGAGCTAATGAATCAAGATAAATTTTGGATTTTAATGAAAATAAAAGTGATTTCTTACATCTGACCTATGGACTGAATTAGCGTCCCCAGGTTCATTTGTAGCTAATGAAAGCTAAGTTCAATGTAAACCATGGTTTCTGTTTCAGGCTTCTTTGAATTAACCATATTTTAATAAGAAATAGTCAATCTAATTCTTTGAGGATATTTTGAACATTAACTTCCATCAGTCTGTTGATTATTACTAATAGCAAGGAACTGTGAGAGACCAAAATATCAGGAAGACAGATTGCCTACCTCTGGTTTAAATTATCTTGAAGCCTACCTTAAGTAAGATGACAAATCGTAGGGAATTAAAAATGGAAAAGGCTCCACCAATATAAATCTACCCCTCCACAAAAGACCTGATGAAGATAAAAAGGATAATTTTCTCTACTAAAATTATCTATTCAGGCTTTTTGTTGAGGGACCTAATTCATATGAAAGACAAGATTGAAACTAAAATTACATGAAGAGAAAAAGCTCTCATACCATTCTCATGCTATTATAATGCTATCCTGGTTTGTTATACTACAGTATTGTCATGATTAATAATATGACAGAAATGAGGAAAAAAGATATGTCAACAAGAAAAATATTCTGTTAATAAACTCTTTCATAGTTCTTATTTCTGTCAATCTAGCCTAAAAGGAATACCAATTTCGATTTGGACTACTAGTGAAACTGTTCCTGAACTGTACTGGTTTCACAGAAGAAAGCATCCAAAATTTATAATATTTATATAATTTTATGCACAAACACACATATATACACAATTCCAGGTGCATATTGTTCCTATTCACTACCCTTTGACACTAGGGATAACATAGATATATATTTGCAGATCAGCATACAGAGTGATTTTCTCTCTTTTTAAAGATGATTTCTAGGCAGAGACCATCTGTTACTGGTGGATGGGCCATCAAGAGATATGTGAAGCAGATGCCTAGAGCGAGCAATTCCTTATTGGAACTCTAATTTATCCAATAAATTTCTTGGCCTGTAGCTGATTTCCCCACTTACTTAAACAGAGCTGACATAATGTATGGCGGACACCATAAAAAGACATCTCAAAAAGTCACGAGTTTTCAGATTCTATCATAATAATACCTCAAGTGGAAACTTCAGAACCCAAATGCTCCTGACAAGAATAATTTCATCTTCAGAACCCAAGTACTCCTGACAAGAATTGTTTCATATTTTTTTCTGTTTTTGTTTATCTTTATAGAACTCAATGAAATAAGTGCTATAAGGTAGTGGTGGTGGGGAGGAAACTGGACTTCCTTTGCATCCTATTTTCAGGATACCACATAAACATTTGGCTATTTCCAGCCTTTAGAAGGGAAATAGTAGACTTCAGCTAGTCAGCCAGCTTGCAAAGTAGAATGGAACAACTCACTACAGTCCACTCACTGTGGCCAATTCGCTACAGCCAACTTGCCATGGTCAACTCCCTGCAGCCAACTTACCACAGTCAACTTGCCACGGACCACATGCTGCAGCACAATTTAACAATTCAATTTAATTATTTAAAACAAATAAAAGCATATTTTAATTTTGGTCATTCACATTTCATTTTCTCCCTCCTTTAATGATTCTATTCCATCATTTCTTTAATATTAGTGTAACTCTTGGCCCTCAACGAGTTGTCCTGTGTTGAGTTGGCCATGGTGAATTGGCTGTGGTGAGTTGGCCACAACATATTATCATATACCCCTTGTAAACCTCTTTTACATGTTCAATAGAACTTTCACATTAATACTTCTAAAGTTACATGCCCACAAATTTCAATGCATCTGACAAGTGAAAACAGTTGGAAGGAAGGAAGGAAGGAAGGAAGGAAGGTTGGTTTGAAGCTTAACACCTGCTAGTTTCTCTGCAGTTGACCTTTCATGAAATCTGATCCATCCTCCAGCTGGAAAAGGAAATCTAAAACCTGAAGTGCCAAGTCCAATAAAAGACAGAGAGGAAAATAAACCTTTTTGACTGTTAAAATCCCTTCTTGTGTGTCCTTGTCAGTGATGATATCAAACATGTCAGATCCATCGCCGGCAGCAATGCTGTACTCAACTGCAGCATTTTCACCCACATCGGGGTCATTGGCTTTTATCCTGCCAAGTGAAGTCCCAAGTGGTGCAGACTCTAGAGAGCTGAACTGATATGTGCCTGGAAAATAAAAAAATAAAATAAATTAGAGGTGTAAGTATATATGTGTGCGTATATATACATGTGCACCTAGGTGTTCAACTATATAAATAACTTTAAAAATTCAACACAAACAAGTTCCTCAGCTTCTTGCCGAGTACAAGAAAAATATAAAACCCAGCAAATTTGAACACAGAGCTAATACTGGTGAAATAAAGGTTATAAAAAAATAGAATGCTGATGGAATACAATCTTCTTTACTCTGTTACCTATATGTTTTAGACTATAGGTGTAAACAGTAGATACTTAGCAGCACAAATGGCCCAATCCAGTGTCCGTATTCTTACCCTGGAAAGTATACAGGTGTATCTATTGAAATATAATTTCTAAAGTCAATGTGCATTAATTTTTTTAGTTTATAACAGATTGCAAAGTAGTCAATCTTGGGATAAAAATGTCACCAAAATTTGCCTGAAGGTAAAATTAAAATCACTCCAGAGGATTGCTGAGGCACGACATCTGTTATAATTTTCAGAGCAAGTTTCAAAGAATTTTAATAAGACTGGCACATTTGGAGGGAGGGCATTTTGAGGGTAAAAGTAATATTCAACTCAATTGTATGCTGGCAACCTGCCAGCCCACAACCACTTGCTATAGCAATTAAATAATGAACAAATAAAGAAGCAAATGACTGTATTGTAGACATTGTAACATTTAAAGAGCAAGCTGGACTGTCACGTTGAATATCTTAAAGAAAACTTGGTGGCATCTAGGGGAAGCTTCTTGAAAAACCAAGCAGATAAAATCTGTCTATTGCTTAGATGAAATACCATCAAGATATACTAGGGCTGTAAGGAAGACACGGGGACTAAAAAAATATGGAAGAAGGTAACAATGGTAATGTCAACTTTGAAGCTGGCCTGACTGAGGCCATTTTTGAAGCTTCAGTGTTGCCACACTGGAGCTGAAGGATAGGGAGGGGGAAATAGAGATACCTGGGTTTTGTAGCCAAAACAAAATAGTTTTTCCTGGGAACCAAGGATGTTCCAACACAGGTGGATGAGGAGAGGCGGAGTGATATTACCTAGCAACTGGCTTAGCACCTAGATTGGATAATGTGACATTGCTTGGGGGAAAGGGAAACTTTCACTTTTTAATTAGGTGAAACCGTGGGTACTCTCAGAGTTGGTTTTCACCAGTCTGCGCCAATATGATCTCTCCAAATAAAACTGTTCATTGAGGAACCTACCTGCCTCACAGTTCTGTTTGCTATGGGTGTATTACTTGGAAAGCTGACAGGTAAACCACTTCTGTATTATGAGCTATTATGGATTAACAGTGAAAACACTCAAGGTCCAAGTCCTCCCAAATTAATTCTCTTTCTGTGAAACTCTAGAGTAGAGGAACTCTTTCCCCTTGTTTTAGGAAGCTTTAAATAGCAAAACACCAATTCTTATATTTCTTAATTCAGTTAAAAGGTTGGCATACTTGCTGATATTGGCTATTGGGAGCTCTTGCTTATTTTCAATAGCTAATATTAATTACACACAAGAATGGAATAATTTTAACTTCACTTTTTAACTGGATGACTAATTACTGTATACTGTAATATAGCATAATAGTATAATAAGGAACGTATCTGGAGGATACTTCTGGGTTGAAAAGTGAGATTAAAAAAATTAAGAGACTAATAAAAGCTATTTATAAATGAAGTTATTTATTTTAGTGTGTTACACAGATTTATGTGGATGCTTTGCCAAATGTGACCACACAAAAGTTGGTGAATAGATAATACAGTAGCTACTTCTTAAAATAATAGGCTCATTTGAAGGAAGATTTTCAAGATTTTCTCAGCGGCTTTCGATACCATCGACCATGGTATCTTGCTGCAACGGCTAGGGGAGCTGGGAGTGAGGGGTACCGTTTATCGGTGTTCTCCTCCTATCTCTCGACCGATCGCAGACAGTGTTGGCAGGGGGGCAGAGGTCGACCCTGAGGTGCCTCTTATGTGGGGTGCCACAGGGGTCGGTTCTTTCGCCTCTCCTGTTCAACATCTATATGAAGCCGTTGGGTGAGATCATCCGTGGTTTGGGGGTGCGTTATCACCTGTACGCTGATGACACCCAGCTGTACATTTCCACCCCAGACCACCCCAACGAGGCCGTCGAATTGATTTCCCGGTGTCTGGAAGCCATACGGGTCTGGATGGGGAGAAACAGGCTTCAGCTCAACCCCTCCAACACCGAGTGGCTGTGGATGCTGGCTTCCCGGTACAGTCAGCTTTCTCCATTGCTGACAGTTGGGGATGAGTCGTTGGCCCCCACAGAGAGGGTTCGCAATTTAGGCGTCCTCCTGGATGCATGGCTGTCTTTAGAAGATCACTTGATGGCCATCACCAGGGGGGCTTTTTATCAGATCCGCCTGATCCGCCAATTGCTTCCCTTTCTAGACCGGGTTTCCCTTTGCACAGTCACTCATGCCCTCATTACATCCCGCCTGGACTACTGCAATGCTCTCTACATGGGGCTCCCCTTGAAGAGCACCTGGAAGCTCCAACTGGTCCAGAATGCGGCCGCGCAGGTGATAGAGGGAGCCCTCATGGCTCCCATGTGACATCTCTCCTGCACAGCTTGCACTGGCTTCCAGTGCTCTTTCGGGTGCAATTCAAGGTGCTGGTTACCATCTTTAAAGCGCTTCATGGCTTAGGACCGGGCTATTTACGGGACCGCCTACTGCCACCAACAGTCTCCCATCGACCTGTGCGCTCTCACAGGGAGGGCCTCCTCAGGGTACCGTCAGCTAGACAATGTCGACTGGCAGTTCCCAGGGGGAGGGCCTTCTCTGTGGGGGCTCCTGCCCTCTGGAATGGGCTGCCTCCGGGGCTTCGCCAACTCCCCGACCTCCGGACCTTCTGCCACGAGCTGAAGAGTCTTTTATTCCATCGAGCAGGGCTAGCCTAAAAATGCTGTTTTAATGGGATTTTAGATTGCTATTGTTTAGTTTTTAGGAAATTTGGCCATAAGTTATATTAATTTTATTCTGCTTTTAATCTGTATATAATGTGTTTTTAAATTGGCTGTTAACCACCCTGAGTCCTTCGGGAGAAGGGCAGGATATAAATACGATTAATAAATAAATAAATAAATAAAATCCCGACATAGAACCTGGACCCTTTTAGAAACTGATTACTTGCTTGCAATGTTAGGATAACATTGTTTGCATGGAAATTCATTACAGGTAGTCCTTAATTTAGGACTGGTTACTTAACAAACATTTGAAATTATAAGAGAGTTAAGAACAAGTTACTTACGACCCATCCTCAAATTATGACTGCTGTACCACCTGCAAACTTACATGATCACATTTTGGGTTCTTGGCCACCAGCTCATATTTACAACTGGTTGTAGCATCCCATGGTCATGTGATTGTATTTTCCACCAAAAAACACCCATTTTATTATTTATGACCACATGATTCATTTTATTTCCACATGATTTGCTTAACAACTGCAGTGACTTATCTAATGATCACTGTAAAAATAGTTGTAAAATTGAATCCAGTCACACAGTGACTCAACTTTCAAACACAACAATTTACCACCAAAATTCGGGGCTAAATTGTGGTTGTAAGTCAAGGACTACCTGTACCTGTCTCTCCTTAGGTTTTTTTTTTTTTATTAGAAACCTGGAAACTTTGATCCACAATACAGACAGTAAATGCTGTATTTGTTGTCATAGACAAATATTTCTGGTTTTTTATTATATAACTCAATGATAAAGGATTTTGTTGAATCTTTTGGCATTTCTAAGCAGGATTTTGGAAGATTCTCTCTAAAACCTTTGAGAATTACTGTAAACTATTCTCAGGTAGATGAATCAAAGGTCTGACTTTATATATCTTGATTATTTTATCCTTTTCCTTTAAGAAATTTTGTTAGATAGACACTGAGGCTCCTTCTAAAACTGCAGCAAAAAAATGTATGCTTGGAAGTAACACCACAAGAGACAATAAAGTTTGTTTTATACCATAAATATTACAATCTTATATAATTGACTATGGTGGCAAGAGCTGATGGAAGTTTAAATTCTTGGATGGTACCAGCTCACCTATATCTATTTTTGACAATTTCAAAGTCAGCAGAAGTAGTAAATTGCTGTGTACTTTTCTGATTATTAAGAAGCTGTTGAATTGTCATAAAGGGCAGATCCATGAGGAATTTATTGCACAAGTACTTGAGTCTTAAAGTTTATCTTTAAAATATAGGAAAGACATTTAAAAGTCACCAAAGACTTTTTCTTACGGAACAATTTACATTGATGCAATCGGACAGAGACTTATTCTACGCATTAGTTGGAGGAGACCAAAAGTCTGAAAAACTAAAGACTTTGCAGACTTTAATTATACTACAGGTGTTGTTTTTTTTATTATAATCGGTCATCCATTATTTTAAATCTTTCCTCCCACACCATCCATAGAAACACTCACACACATTTCCTTCCAATATCCTAAAGTCTAACAGATGGTTACAGGCTTGACTAATTAATTTTGTAGTGACATTCCGAGTTGTAATTGAATGTTCATTTGTACATTGAAATTGTTTTCTTGAAATAAGAGTCCCATCACCCACATGTAGCCAAAACTTCAGTAAGTTGGAATTCTATCATTTTAGTCTGCCACCACATTCTGTCTAATGTACAAGTCTTGCACCAACTTCATATTTAAAAAAAGCTTACTCAGAAATAAGTCATACTGAGTGTAAGCAGTCCTACACTGAATTACTGCCACTTATCAGGTACAGCAGAATAATTTAGTAAATGCTAAAAAATAAATAGGAATCATCAATCTGTATTTTTCTACATATATTTGCACCACAAATTTAATTAAACTTGTGCTCACATAGTGAATGAATGACAGTTTAAACCATTATAATCACCATTTAGGTTTTTGAGTTTGAATTTCAATGGGCAAGAGATAAAACTTAAACAGCCTTCAATCAATGTTGGCAAATATCGTACATGCTGTCTTAAAGAAAACCTGATGAAATGTTGATGCACCAAAAGACAGATTTTTGTCTTTTTAAAAGAAAAGTGACTCTGTTCTTCCCCTCTTTCCAAAATAAAATGAACAATTTATTCTAAATATTATGCATATTCTATAACAACATTTAACAGGGTAGTATGCATTCATTTAATAAATAAATTTATATACCACCCATTTCACTGTTTAGGGTGACTCCAGGTGGATAATAATATAATAAAAATAGAGATATAAAAATCAATATAAATATAAATATATTATGTATGGGAAAAGAACTTTCCCCTAGGGTAATATTTCTTGACCTTGGCAACTTTAAGTTATGTGGACTTCAAGTCTCACAATTCCCAGCCACAATTCCTTAAAGTTGACGTGGTTGAGAAATACTGCTTTTGGAGGAGGTTAAATTAGCATACAGACTATCAATTACCTGTTTTCAGTATATCAGAAATGCAGGGGGGGGGGAATAAAAAATCTGTTGTCGGCATTTTTCTGTTACAGAAGCAAATGGCCTCTATGTGGTTATTCGGAATAGTGGTTATTCCAAATAACCACATATATACATTGCCTCTGAGGTTCACTACAATTTTGCCAATTTCTGTTTGCTTATACTTTTTGCAGCTGGTAGATGCCAAAGGCATTTGTATGAAGAAATTTACCAGCCAGTTGCTTGGTAGGGGAGGGGGAGGGGGAGAGGGAACTATGATGTCTGTAATGATGTCACTTCACAAATGATGCAAATTCACATCATTTGTATCATGGCATCATGTCACATCTATCAGACTATCAAAATGAAAGTTCATTTTTTTTCTACGCTGACCAAGCTTGGCTTAGTATTTTGGATGGAGCCAGACATTGTGGTTTCTATATTGTGGTTTGTGATTGTG
The DNA here is from genome assembly GCF_028640845.1 of Ahaetulla prasina. Lineage (NCBI taxonomy): Eukaryota > Metazoa > Chordata > Lepidosauria > Squamata > Colubridae > Ahaetulla > Ahaetulla prasina. The sequence continues at coordinate 90,884,702 of NC_080541.1, read as the reverse complement.
GTTTCTATATTGTGGTTTGTGATTTAGCATGTGGTGAAATTCTAGCCAATTAACTTTATTCAATAAACCATCATTAAGTATACTGGGATTCAAAGTGATGAGTAATCCCAGCCATTTTCTGTGATATACACATCTATATAAACTATCATAATACAATAAAGAAGAAATCATGGTCATTAAGCTCTGGTGTGGTATGATTTAATTTAGCAACCACTATAGTTTTCTAACTATAATTTACCATGTTTGTTCTCTTTGGGGACTTGTTCCCTTGGACAGACTGAGCAAAAATGTTTTAAGAGAAAAGGGTAAGGGGATATTCATATTGTTGAAATGAACTTTTCTTCTGATTCTCTTTTATATCTATTTTATTTTAAGTTAAACTTGTTCTAATGCCCTTAAAAATAGGGAAATAGATAATTTAGATACATGTTTTTCCCCCATATCTATGAAATATTTTCACTGCTGAGCTAAAATTCTTTCAGCAATTAAAACATTTGATATAAATGGAGAGAAAACATGATGAAAATAATCTGCAAACACAAAAATATGCCTGGCTTATTTTCCAAGTTAACTTTGCAGGTAGACTGCTCAAAAATCATAGGAAGGTCAACTATACCCCATCAGACAGGTTCTTGAATTTCTTAGTGTAATATCTGAAGTGGTTTATATGTGAATAAAGGATGGGGGAGTTTCATCTGCTTCCAGATGGGAATAAATAGGAGAGGGGGGGGGGAGAAGCCTGCTGGCAGTGATTGACTCATTTTGGGTCAATCACTGCCACCAAGTGATATTTCAGCAATATCTTGTATTGCTGAAATAAGAAGATTTTGAGAGTAATAGGCACACAAAAATCTGACTTATGGAATCAAACCATGTAGTTTAGTAACACTGAAATTAACTGGCAAAATAGTATATAGCAGAAGTCTGGATATACTGTATATACCAGGAACTGCATGATAATCCTCTCCAGATAACGTATTTTCCTATTGTGTGGAAAATAAATTCTATAATCGCTGACAGTCTGTCAGCACTTATATCTGTTACTAACATTCTGACCGCTATTTCAAGGTCAGCAACTCCTAAGTGATTCCAAACCAATGTCTAATATCTAAAATAATCACTGGACATGTCTTCTGTTGGTGGAAAATTTAGTTTTGGGAGAAGTATGTGTGTCTATCCAATTTTGAAATGTCACACCTGTACAAATAGGGAAATTAGGGAACAGAAGCATTTTCAGAATGGCTCCAGTCCAAACTGAGGCAGGGAGCCCAGACAATCCAGGATCATAACTAGCCAACAGGCAGGCAAGGCTTGAAGAAAGAGAGAAAAGGACTTGCCAAATCAGGATGCATTTATTAATTGTGTTCCTACATTGCTTAGACAGTTACAGGTATATTGATACAGTCATCAGTTAATTAGCAAGGATAAATTTTAAGTGGCAAGGACAACACTTTAATTGTCGGATCAAAACACAAAGCCACATTATGTTGTTTTTGCATGAATGTAACTAACTTTGGAAACCTGAGAGTCACAGTTAATGTAAAATGACATAATATGCTTTCAGGGATTTTTTTTTTTTACTCCCACCTAGATGGACTACACAAAAATAACGATGCCAACCATTTTTTCTGCTCTATTTTTTCTTGTAGTATTTCATTGGTTAAGAGATAAACAGAGTATTATATACTGCAGCATAGGCTTATTTAATTGAGCATTAAGTCTTTTTTTTTTTTTTGAAAGCCAATATAAAACCAGAAGGGGCAGAAGGAAGCTATGTTTTATAAAACCATAAAAATAATGGATTCAAAGGTTCAATTTGAAAATGATTTGATCAAATTACCTGCAAAACATATAGTATACCAATATTTAAATCTAATAATGGATCGGTATTTTTGGATTGAATTGCCAAATCAGCATGATGTGTTCACTCAACTATCACACATCTTTTAAACTTTTTAAAAGGGCCTCTGTGGCTCAGACTGGTAAGACAGTCTGTTATTAACACAGCTGCCTGCAATTACTGCAGGTTCTAGTCCCACCAGGCCCAAGATTGACTCAGCCTTCCATCCTTTATAAGGTAGGTAAAATGAGGACCCAGATTGTTGGGGGCAATAGTTGACTTTGTATATAAATATACAAATAGAATGAAGACTATTGCTAACATAGTGTAAGCCGCCCTGAGTCTTCGGAGAAGGGCGGGATATAAATGCAAATTTAAGACTTCCTGTTTGGCACCGTAGGTGATGGCGGTGATCTTTACGATCACCAACCTCTGGATTATGTGGAATCGCTAGGACAGCTTAAATCTGCTGTCCAGCGGTTCGGAAAACCCCTTCTTCGGGAGAAGGAGAAGGTGGTGAGCTGAGGGCAGAGGTTGAATTTCCCTAAAGCCCCTGAGAAAAAAGGGGTTTGAAGGGTTAAGTTCCCTCCAGCAACCCGAAGAGCTCCAGATCCGAGGATTCTTCTGCTTTGGCGGAACCAATCACCACGACCAAACGCCGAGATTTATTTTGGACAATAAAGGATTATACCGGACAGAACGAAAGTGGGAGAACTTTAAGCAAGTAGCCAAGCCGATTCCCCGATACTTTGTAACAAGCTTGAAAACAGCAAGAAAATGGAGGCGAATTGTTAACAAGTTAACGAGTGGAAAGCGAAAGTGATACTTTCAGCGTGTGCCTCTGCAGTTGGTAATTTGCATGTTACTTGCTGCTTTAACTCTTTGCTGCCTGCTGATAGAATCTAGGAGATTTTTAAATACTGCTTTAAAAGACTGTGTTTCTCAGAAGTTAAGAAGATTTAAAGTGAATATTAAGTTGGAAATAAATAAATAAATAATTTTATAGAAGATGGCAGCCAAACAATTAAAGTCTACTGTAACAAAGGGCTCTGGAACTTTATCAGCTGGTGCCTCTCCAGCTCATACAGCAGAGACTAGAACATTGAATTTAGAGCGTTACAAGAGAACTTAAAAGGCTTTATAGAAGAAAAATTTAAAGTAATAACTGATGAGATGTCTGAAATGAAAGAGCAGATATCAGAAATTCAAGTGGGAAATAAAGAAGTTAAAGAAGGATTTGTAATTGCAGTACAAAGTTTGGCAACAAATGTGATTTTATTAGAAGAGGAGGTTGAAGAAATTAAGCAACATAATTCAAAATTAGAAAATAAAATGGCTGAATTTCAAAGTAAAATGGAAAAACAGATGATGAAATAGTTTTGATACAATACAGAAATATGGAATTTGCTCTAAGAATCGTGGTCTGAAAGAGAATAAAGAAGAGGATTTAAGGGAATTTTTTTCTGAAGTATTTGCTGAGATATTAGCAGCTCGTCCAGCAGATGTGGCTTATCAAATTGATAAAATATATCGTGTGAATTCTTGGATAGCAAGGCAAAAAAAGTTGCCAAGGGATGTTGTTATTTATTTTACAAATAGAACAGTGAGAAATCAGATTTTGCAAGCCTCATATAAGGGGGAGAAGATTCAGATTGCTGGTCAGGATATTTTAATATTAAAGGAAATTCCACCAAAAATGTTAAGAGCTAGAAAGGAATTTGCCTTCCTGGTGAATGAACTTAAAAAACGTCAGATTGAATATAGATGGGATATTCCAACTGGTATAATAGTATATTATGCAGGGAAAGTACATCGTCTCAATACAGTTGGAAAAGCAGAGAATTTTATGTTGAGGCATTAAAGTTGGAAGTCTTTCTCCACTGGATGCTAGAAGAAGGAGACTGAAGTGAAGGAAAGAGAAGTGAAGCAGGTTCAAGAACAGATTGTGCGATGGAAGAAGATTTATTACAAGTGTTGGAAATACCTATGACGGGTCCAGATTCAAAAGAACAAAGGCTGACAAGAGCTGCTGCTAAACGCAAGGAACAAGAGATGAAGGCACAACAACAACTGGCAACTACTACAACGGAAACAGTGGGAGGAGCAAGGCCTAAAGCAAAATGTGATTTGGCTAGTGTTCCAAAAGTTTCCTTTGGCCGATAATGGCAATTAAACTATTATCTTGGAATGTTAATGGTTTGAATTCACCGCAGAAGAGAAGGAAAGTATTTCACTATTTGAAACAATTTGAAAATGACATTACTTGTTTACAAGAAACACATATTAGATCTTTAGACCAGAAATATTTGATAAATTCAAAACTGGGAGTACATTTTGTTGCCTCCTCTTTGGAGAAAAAAAATGGTTTAGTTATATATATAAAGAAGGATATATCAGCAAAATTAATTGAGGTGAATAAGCAAGGAAGATATATTGCTATTGAACTCTTGTTGGAGGAAAGAAGACATTATTAATAGGAGTTTATGCTCCAAATCAACAACAAGAAAATTTTTCAAGTTTTACATAAAAGAATAGTATTTTGGGATTATAAATCATATATATTAATGGGTGATTGGAATGGTGTGTTGGATACTCAAAAGACAAAAAGTTTAAGGAAGATATCAAGCGGGCGAAATTACCAAAGGCTTTTTGAAATGATGGAGGACTTGGAATTAAGAGATATTTGGAGAGAACATAATACAGAAGAGAGGATTTTACCTTCTTTTCTGATAGGCACCAATCATTTTCGAGGATTGATTTTATTTTGATTACTAATGATTTGTATTCTAGAGTGAAGAAGGCAGATTTGTTCAAGAACTTTATCTGATCATAGTCCAGTTTGGATTGAATTTGATCGGGAAAAGGAGGCTAGGAGATCATAGAGGTTGAATGAGAATTTGTTTAAATATGAACAAAATGTAAATGAATGTAAAAACAAATGAAAGAATTTTTATTATGAATATGAAAAAGAGACATCTATAGAGATGATTTGGGACTCAGTAAGGCTTATATGAGAGGAAATCTTATACAAATGAATATTAAATACAAAAATAAATTGCAGAAAAGAAAAAGGAACTGGAAGAGGAAATTAAAAGAAAGAACAATTATTGATAAATAGCCCAGGAAATAGTAAAATAAAAGAATCAATAAATATATTGAGAGGTCAGTTTAATATGTTGATGGCAGATCAAGTAGCAATTAATTTACAATATGTAAAACATAATACGTTTAATAATGCCAATAAGCCAGGAAGATGGCTTGCCTATTTAATAAGGAAAAAACAGAAATCACGAACGATTGATAAAATAGAATATAGGGTAAGGAAGTTTATCAAAAGAACTTGATTAAAAAAGCATTTTTAGAGTATTATAGTAAGTTATATTCTAGGGATATGGTTGATGATACAGAGATAGAAAGATATTTACAACAACAAAATATTTGTGAGCTTACAGAAAATCAAAGAGAAGAATTGAATCAATTAATTACTTCAGAGGAAATTTTCTTAGCAATTAAACAACTTAAAATCGGTAAAGCACCAGGAACAGATGGTTTAACAGCTGTTTATTATAAAAATTTACAAAATGAGATGGTTGAACCACTTAAAGAGTTATTTAATAAAATTCAAATGGGAGGAGATGTTCCCCCTTCATGGAGGACAGCCTTTATTTCGTTAATACCGAAGGAAGATCGAGATGGTATTAAAGCAGAGAATTATAGGCCTATATCACTTTTAAATACTGATTACAAGATATTTACCAAGATATTGGCTAATAGATTAATGCCAGTGATGAATCAAATAATTCATAATGATCAGTCAGGATTTATTAAGGGTAGGCAGATGAGATATAATGTGAGGCAAATCGTAAATTTACTTGAATATTTGGAACGAAACAACCAAGTATCAGCGGCATTCCTTTTTTTGGATGCTGAAAAAGCTTTTGATAGATTGGATTGGCAGTTTTTGTTTAAAGTAATAGAAAAAATGCAATTTGGGGATTATTTTATTCGTGCAATTAAAGCAATATATCAGAAGCAAACAGCACAAATAATAGTAAATGGTGGGTTAACAGAAACTTTTAAAATTGAGAAAGGGACGAGACAGGGATGTCCCTTGTCCCCATTACTTTTTATTTTAACTTTAGAAATTCTTCTGAATAACATACGTGGTTCCGATCGAATAAAGGGAATTAGAGTTAAACATCAAGATTATAGATTAAGAGCTTTTGCAGATGACCTGGTTGTTACTGTATCTCAACCAATATACTCAGTAACTGGTTTAAAAGATATAATTGGTCAGTATGGTAAAGTATCTGGATTTAAGGTGAATCAGCAAAAGACAAAGATGATAACTAAAAATATGAATATACAACAAAAAGAAGAGTTAGAAAGAACTTCAGGTTTTGAAATTGTTAGAAAGGTTAAATATTTAGGAATATATATTACAGCTTCAAATGTTAAATTATACAAAAATAATTATGAGGTATTGTGGCAGAAGGTATGGAAAGAAATGGAGAGTTGGAAGAAGTTACAACTATCTTTGCTGGGAAGAATAGCGGCTATAAAATGAATGTTTTGCCCAGGTTTTTGTTTTGTTTCAAATGATACCGGTGTTTAAGAATGATATTAAATTACAGGAATGGCAAAAGGGGATTAGTAAATTTGTATGGATGGGCAAAAAACCAAGAATAAAATTAAAAATAATGCAGGATATAAGGGAAAGGGGGGGGGTCTTAAAATGCCTAATTTAAAATTGTATTATGAAGCAGTTGTTTTATCATTAATTACTGATTGGATTAATTTAACTGAGGAAAGAGTTCTGAATATAGAAGGTTATGGTTTGTTATATGGGTGGCATGCCTATTTATTATATGATAAGAAAGTTGATAAAATATTTAAAAATAATATAATTAGAAATGCATTATTGAGGGTTTGGAGGAAATATCAATACAAATTAGATGGAAAGATTCCAATATGGGCAAACCCGAGACACATGATAGAAAATATAAATATATATCAAAAGATGGAGGTAGTTACTTATAAAGAACTTCTTTGTATGGAAAAGGGGGAGTTACAATTAAAATCTAGAGAAAAGATGGGGGAAGAAGGGAAAAATTATACATGGTTCCAATATGGACAACTACAAGCTAGATGGAAATTAGATCAAAAAATAGGTGTTAAGCAAATTGAGGATAATTTGTTAAAACAAATGAGAGATCAAGGTCAACAGCATATTAAGAGGTTGTATAATGTATTAGTAGAAATAGATTCAGAGACTGATTTGGTTAAGGATTGTATGATTAAGTGGGCACAAAATTTTCAGCAACCAATAATGTTGGAAACTTGGGAAAGAATTTGGGTGAGGAATGTTAAATTTACACAAGCGCAAAATATGAGAGAAAATTTTATAAGATGTTTTATAGATGGCATTTAGACCCCAAAAATTGTCATGTATGTATCCTAATGTACAGGCTAAATGCTGGAGATGTGATTGTGAAGATGCTACTTATTATCATATATGGTGGACTTGCAAAAAGTTAAAGCATTTTGGATTAAAGTATGGTGGATCATGCAGAATATTTTGAAAAGAAGATTAAGTTTACCCGCAGTTCTTTTACTAGGAATAATTATGGATTGTACAGCTATAGAGACTAAATTGATTCTGAACTTAATAACAGCCGCAAGACTTTTGATTGCTCAATATTGGAAGAAGAAGAATTACCTACAATTGAAGAATGGACTCTTAAAGTATCAAATCTGGCAGAAATGGCAAAATTTCTGCTTACTTGAAAGACTATACACAAGAAAAATATATTTTAGAATGGAAAATGTGGATTGATTATATTCAAAATAAGTATCAGATAAAAAATATCAAATAGCATATGAGTAAATTTAGGAATAATTTGTATTAGATATATTTTTGAAGGAGAGGGAATTGAGAGTGAATAAGCGTGAGAGACTGGAGATTATAATTTAGGAATTATTTTAGATTATGATTGTTAGTTTTGATACCCTGCATTTTGTTCTGGGAAGTCGGGGTGGGGGTGGGGTAAAGGGAAGGAATTGGGGGTTGAGGTTAGTGATGGAGTGATGGTTAATGTACAGGGATTATTGAAGATGTATAAATATAATTAATGTAGGGTCGGTCTGACCAGTTGCCATTTTAGAATGGTGGGAGGAAAAAGAGAGAGTAGGAGGTAGGAAGAGGAGAAGAGGAAGGAAGAGGGGTAGAAGAGGAGAAGAGTGTAGGGTGGAGGAGGAGAGGAGGTAGATAAGAGAAGGAGAGGAAGGTTTGGAAAGTAAAAGAAGGTAGAAGAGGGAAGAAGGTTAAAAAGGGGGGTGGTGACTGGACAGGCCCGACTAATTGTATATAACTGTACATTGGATGAATTATTTGATAAGATTGTAAAAATAAAACTTTTTTATAAAAAAAAAAATAAAATAAAAATGCAAATTTAAAAAAAAAACTGATTCAGAAAATATATTTTTGACCACATTCACATACACATTTGGGGGGGGGAGAGGAAGGGGGGAGAAGAAGAGATTATTGAATCAAGATTGATTTGCCTAATTGAGTGAATCTGACTGATTCAAATATAATTGTGGATGTTTTGTATACGCTAATATTTAATTCCTCACCCACCACTATTTTTATCCTCCAATTTATTCTCACATAAGCCATTATTTTTCATCTAGGGCAGAGGTGGTAATTAAAACAAGGTGTTATTTAAAAACAAGAAGTGGTTTCAACTACATTATAGTTATCTGACCCGTTGATGTAGAGGAACTGATTCAAGACAGTGTGAAATTAAGTTATGTACTTCCTCAAAAAAACCAAAAACAAAATTTTGTTTCTATCTTTGCAGGTCCCAGAATTTTGTTTGACAGATTGATATGATGTAACATATGGAACCTTGACAATTGTTGGTCTTAGTTGTCTTCAGAAATATCTCTGCCATTTAATGCATGAAAATTTAGTTAAGGCAATTTTATCTGGGCTGCAAAAGTCTAGACAGCCATTAAAAGGCAGTAATCATTTTCTGTTCCTCTTTGCTCCAATCTAGTAGTTCTCTTGACTATTTGCAGCCCAAATATGGTAGCTCTAAGTGACGGGATTCAATATTTCTTAATATTATGCTAATTTTACAGTACAGGTTTTTTTAATTTATTTGTTGACCAATTGCAAATACATTAAAGCAGATGGTAATTAAAATACCTCATTCTGAAGAAGGTTTACTGTTTGGTCTTGTATGATTTTGTCCACATGAGTTCTTTAGAAAATAATAAGAGCGGAAAAATCATTACCAAACACTTCTTCTTCCATTATGATGCTTTCGTTCTCATTATGATATTGCCACCAAGTAGCATATATTTTACAGCATATCACCTTACTCTGAGTTCAGCAGCTTGTTTGATTGATTATCCTATCACATCCCTGCATCTTAAGTAGACCTCTTACCCAAGTGATGAATGAAAATCAATACACATATTACACAAGTGTTATAAAAAATGAACTCAGACTAGAATTAGTGGACAGAATGCTCCGCGGTATGTAGCAGTTTGGAATCACATTGCTATGCAGCCTGTCCTATAGCTCAACTGCAGTAATTTTGACCTTGTTTCTAGGTACAGGAAGCAATGTAACCACTTACGCTTTGCAAGGCCATGGCCTTGGAACGAAGGAAGATGGATATTATTATGAAAACCATGATTGTAAAAATAACTACAAAAAAGGGTTGGCTTTCCCAACAATGTTTTCTATGGAAAATCCTGTAAACATATAGAAAACCAACATTTTTGATTTTTTTTTAAAGAATTGAAAATTAGATGGTAAACAATAATAAATCCATATAGGAATTCATAGCACTTGATCAGTAATCCAGAAAAATAGATTATATTGGGCAGAGAAGTTCTGTGTCCCTTCACTGTTGGATACAGGCACAGTCTGTTGGGGATGAGTCTGTGTTGTCTGCATCTCAAACTGGGATGCAGATGGTCCTGTAGTCTGCAATTTCTTCTGGAAATCTGTTCATATTCCCACACCATTTGAAGGATGTTCACCCCAAAGTTCCTAACTAAATGTCTATGGAGATTCTCAGTTATCCAGGTCATGGTTGTCCCAAAGGAAAAAGCATTGATTTCCAGGAAAAACTGCAGCCTTCAGTTTGAAATGCAGACAACACAGACTCATACCCACAGCCTACACATGTGAAGGAAGACAGGATGGATACATCGTGCAGAAAGCACAACTCTACAACTCAGTCCTTTCAGCAGTTCCAAGAAGGCTCCACACCCATTTGCACTACTCAGGTGATCCTGAGGATACAGTCAAATCTCCAAGTGGTCTCAATAACTCTCTAAAAGAATGCAAGTGACCAACTGTCTGCAAGGAATATAAATCCTTCCATTCCCACCATCCAGTCAGAGTTGAAGAATCTTCTTGGATGGCAAAGCGAAATGTCTTCAAAGAAAAACAGAAAGTCCAGTTGCCTCTTGAAAAAGCATCTTTCATTGAGGTACTTTTATTATTAATGAACATGTTTTCATCAAAATGATTGTAACTCTTATATTTCTGGATTGACTTTTTTTTTATTATTATTGGACATGGTTCCATCCAAATTAATGTAATGTTTTTGTTGAATTTTCCCAAACCGAGTTTTCCTGTGGTGAGTTGGCCGTGGTGAGTTGGCCATGGTGAGTTATCCCATTCTAGCCTCAGTCACCTTATTGGATTGGTCGAGCTGTCATCTAACTCCAGTTTAGTGATTTTATTCTCCAGAAGAACTAGAGAACTGTGCCTGCTTCTGGGATGCTACCAAATAGCTTCTGTATAGAGCAGTGCTATATAAAGCACTGAGCAGTGCTTTGGATGCTTCCTCTTGAGAGAAGTGATATTCAGGAAACATCAGTGGAGTGAGGCATGATGGGGGGAGAGGCCAAAGTGTGTGGAACCAGTGGAGTGGGAAACAATGTGAGGGGTGTTTTAGAGGATTGGGGAGACCCTGTTAACCATGTATGAGCTGGGGAGGTGGTGCAGAGTGGGCCTGTGCCAGACCTCCTGGGGCCTTCCCCACCCTGTGATAATGACCTCAGTGTGGAAATCTAAATGTAGGCACCTGACTTAATAACTGCCATGACTTACAGCCATAATTCTGGGATCAATTTAGGTCATAAATTGAGGACTACCTATAATCTATTAGTATTGAAACCTGTGGAATATAAGTGATAATTTCCATCATTCATAATTATTCCTGCAAGTTTCTTTGATGCAGCAAACAGCAAAGGGCAACACATTGTTGTCCCATTCATTCATGACTGTTCTATTTTCTATATGATACTATGATTAGTTGACTGCCTACATTTAGTTTTGTTTATTTAGCACATGAATTTATATACATTGAGCCTGTGATAAGAATGGATGATGAACTAGGAAAAAAAAAGATAATTTTTATCAAGGTTAGTTGTGTTGGTTGTTCCTTGACCACATTAGATAATATGTCTAGCTTTTTTTTTTTTTTTATATAAAAAGTTTTTATTGGTCAAAAAAGATTTATGCAAATACATATCAGGTATGGTAAATTTTCATTTTTCTTATACATGATAAGAATTTTACTCAAAATTTTAAACACATACAACAGCCATATGGCAAGCAGGTGATACGGAGTAGCTAAGTTTCAATCTTACATACACAATAAGGAAGGGTCAAGAATAATCAGAATATCATACGAAAGAGAATAAGGAAAACCAACACAATACCAAATATCTTTGTCACTTCCTAGTTTTGGATCTCAGAACTCTGGGTTCAGCCTGACCCAACTCCAGGGCCGCAACAGCGGCAGCCTCCCCCATGGTCTATAACCTCCCTTCTTCAATTCCTGGGTCATCTAAATCCAGGAGGCTTTGTGTTCCTCCACGAGGCGCAGCCTCCATAATTGTACTAATTTTTTCGTAATGCCCTCCCGGAAAATCATCAATCCCTCTGGCATCAGCCATCTGAAGCCCACTCCTTCTGGTACAATTTGCTTGATAAAAGTAATATTTCTTTCTCATTTCACGTACCTGTCTGGGAATCTGCCTCAGAATGGCTATCTCCCTGCCCCTATAAGTCAGTGCCCCACTCCTATGTTTTCTAAGAATTTCATCTCTCGTCTCTCTTTTCACAAATTTGACATGAACCTCTCTAGGAACTGCATGCGTGCGTGCATATTGTGAATTAACTCTATAAACTCGATCCACATCCCAATTCATAAAATCAACACCTCTCCCAAGAAATTCTCCCAACAGTTTAGTCACAACATCTCTCAAGTCTTCTTGGTCCACTTCTTCCAAATTTTGAAACCTAAGGAAATAAGACATTTTATCCATCTGTAGTCCAAGCACAGCATTGCTTGTCGCCTCCTCTTTCTGCACTGCCCGCATCTCACCCTCAGACCTTCCACTTTCTGCTTATTTTCTGCTGAGACTTGTTGAGTATCCTTTAAATCCTTTTGGATAGTCACAATTTCTGCTCTTATTTCATCCAGTTTCTTGTCCATATTAGATAACTTTTCCAGAATTCTCCATTTCTCCAGCAGTTGGTCTCTGACCTTTTGCCATTTAAAAAAAATTTTTCAAAATCCTCAGGCAAGCACAGTATCCTTATAATTTCCTCCGGATCCACCAGGGGGCACTCACAGGAGCAACGAGTCCAGAGTACAGTTAATCAACCAGGAAGCCGAGGGGAAGTGATGTCATCAAGATTCTCATAGTGAAGGCGGAAGCTGGACGCCACCATTGTTCCCCAGAGGGAGGGGGGGCCTCAAACCCTCCCTCCTAAATTTCTCCATCACCTCTTCTCTCCAGAGCTCCACAAAACCGGTAATCTTGTTATTTTAAGTTCTCCTCTCTCCAAAGTGATTCAGTACTCCTTCCAGTCGCAGGGGAGAAAACCCCCGCACTCGGAGTACTCCAGTCACGTTGCCGATATTCCTTCCTTCTTCATTCCTCAATTCTTCTCCGTTCCCTGTTCACCACCAGGCTGCTGCAATTATAAATCCAAAGCCCCGGTGTCACCGGGCACAGCGGCCCAGGCGACGACCAAAGTAATGGCCGCGGCCTGTGGCCTCCGAACCCCGCCGAGCCTAGGGCGCGCCAGCATCGGTCCCCCCAGTCCTGTATATCGGCTGGGGGACCCCTGGCGAGCCGTCCGTGCGGCAGGTGTCCTTTTCGGAACACCTGGCCCCTAAGGGCCTCGGCGGCGGCCGGATTCGGACACTGGAGGCAGGAGAAGCCTTCCAGACGTCCGTTGCCACCGGACACCGGAAGTCGTCTCTCAATATGTCTAGCTTTTATGAGTGGCAGTTTCAAATACACTGTTACCCCTAACTCTTTTGGAAACTGGAGAAGATTTTCTAACATCATCACTTCTAACATCCATTCTGCTTGATTAATTCATGAAACTGTCTAATTAATTGGGGCCCTTGAGGTACAAAATGGGTTGGAAGACATTTAAAACATCAAGCACAATTGCATAAAGCCTTTTTGCTACCTGAGAAAATAGGAACATTCCCATTCGATTTCAGGTCACTAATAGAGAAAATCTCAAACCAGGCATAACCAAGTGGAGCTGAGAATTCATCTCTATTTTATAGCACTCACTACACCAACAAGTAGAAAAGATTATTGTGTTTTTAGCATTTCAGGTTGTTCAATCCCATATGACTAAAATACCCCAATTTGAAAGCTTTAGTTTAAAGCAAGATATTTTTTTTAGACAAATATACATATTCTGCTACGACGTTACAGTAGCAATTCACTTGCAATGCTGTCACAGATGGTGAATGAATATAGTGACTTTTTGAAGATAACAGAATTATTAAATATCTCATACTCTGAGGGAATCGAGGTGGATTGTCATTGACATCAGTCAGGGTGATGTTCACCGTGGTGGTTCCTGATAATCCACCCATTTGGCCTCCCATATCCTTGGCTTGGATGACCACTTGGTACTGCTCTCGATTTTCTCGGCTCATATCTGGCAAAGCAGTCTTGATTATACCTTGTGGGGAAAAATAGAGAATAGAGGCAAAAGAAAATATGAAAAAAAGAGTATTTGTGCAGCTTAATGTTACAGTGAGAAAAAAATAGGGGAGTCCTATTTAGCCTGGCATTAAAAATCAATGTAATTATCTTTCTAGCAAAACAGAAAACAGGCTAAAATGGCTACATATGTTAGAATAAAAGGTGTGCTTATGTATGAGAGAGACAGTAAGTAAGAGAGATGGTGGGCGGGGGGAGAGGGAGAGGGAGAGGGAGAGAGAGAGAGATTTTAAAGCAAATCTTAGAGGACATAATGTACTGAATTTTTCAGAGTATAAGACTCACTGGAATATAAGATACACCTTAATTTTTGGGGAGGAAAATAAGAAAAAAGCTGATTGGCAGGTGGATCAGCCTCCAGGAATATCCCCGATCAGCTGTTCCCAGATATGAATTTTAACAGCAGGTTCCTTGGTTGTGAGCTCTGTGCATTACTTTTTTTTTTTGCTTTTTTTGCTTTTTTTTCTGCCTCTGAAAACTCCGTTTGAGAAGCTGGGTGAGGCTACATCGGAGTATAAGACGCACCCAGATTTTCACCCTCTTTTTTGGGGAAAAAAGATGCATCTTATACTCTGAAAAATATAGTAGGTATTTACAATCTTCTCCAAAATCCCAGAGAAGTACGATCTATCTATGAAGCAGATGTATCATTTCAATATATAAAAACACTTTCTAAATCAATCCTGTATGTAAATATTAAGCTATCACATGAGAAAAGAGAACTATTCTAATGTACTATATATTACATAGAGGAGAGGAAATGTGGCAATAACCATTTGCAGACTGTAATGGCACAATCCAACTTATCAATTTATCATTGTACTGTTGTCCTTGTTGCATGCAAACAATTCCTTCCTAGATCATTGTTAATTTTCAGGGTGAAAATAAAATATGGGACTTGAGATGATAAGGAAAGAGACAACATGTTTATCCACCTAGTTCTATCCTTCTCCCCATTATCTTTTTCATTATTTTTATGCTGACTGAGCAATGCACAAATTCACAGTGTGAAAGGCAAGACTGCTATTACTCAAACTTCTCTTACTTTGTTCCCCACAAACATCATTATGTATAAAGCAGTTTTACATTTTTAAGTGACCAGGCTTAGAACTGGGTTATGTGGGGGCTGAAGACTTTGTTTTGTTTTGTTTTGGTCTTTTGTGGCACATTAGCTATTTCAAAATGTCCTGCAACTCACGCAACTTAATTCCTCCAGCAGTTGCAGCTTCGCATTCACCATGCTCATGTAAACTATTTGCAAATTATGCCAGATGACCAGGTTGATGAATCAGCTGCTCTCCTGTAGTTCATGGAAAGTTTTCAGTTTGGCTTATCTAAGAGATGATTTCCACAGCCAGCTAAACTGACTGATAAGGCTGGCATTTGCTGAAGTCTCAAAGTTGACAAACTATTGTTCCAGAAAAAACACCATGAAAAATATTTCAATTTGCTTACCTCCGTCCCCAAGCCAAGAAGAGACAATAACAATTTTTTGCCCAACAATATTCCACCCCATATCTTGAAATTAACAGTCAACATTCCAGTTGAACAGGCATGTATAACAGTATTTGAATAAATCATTCAAAACAAAAGGTGCAAAAGATTGAAAAACTCATTAAAGCTGTCAGTTCCTATACATCACTGGAACAATGCAAAATTCAGATAACCAGAACAAAGCAAGTCAATGGATATTCTAACCTGTGTCTGGATCCACTGAGAAATATGGCTGACCCTGGAGGATACTATATATAATTTTGGCACTGTTGCCATAGTTGGAGTCATCAGCATCAGTCGCTGTTACTTGAATGACAGAAGTGCCTGAATAACAAGAAGAAGAAAAAAAAATGAAATTAAAGGAAAAAATTGTGTTGATATAAAGCCATTGGAGGAATGACATTTATACTTTAATAAAAATAAGTAACGGGATCCTCTGTCCGTCTATCTATCTATCTATCTATCTATCTATCTATCTATCTATCTATCTATCTATCTATTTATCTATTTATCTATTTACCAGATAGATGGTTTTGATTCAGAATGTGTTCAAGATCTAGTTGAGGACCCAATAGCAATTATGGTATGTTGTCACACACACACACACAAAAAAAACAATTTGGAAGGAGTTGATACAGAATCTCTGTCTGAATCAAGACCAAGTTCCGGACTGAAGGCTAAATTCTAATTGCAGTTGTTTTCCTTCAATATTAAGCGGCTGCTTTAAGAATCTGTTTTTAAAAAGTGTGACTAATAAAATACATCATTTATGTGGCAATAGGTTGCAATATGTTTAAAACAATCTCTTTGAAACTATTCAGGTACAGAACATTTAACCATTTAGGGAAATCATGATGACAAAATGGGAAATGGACATTAGCTATGGCATTGTTTAAAAAAGTGAATTTATTTACACATTTGTTTGGAAAGACATTTCCAAACCATTAGATGGCCTTAAGAAAGTTCTGTACCTAGCTTGGTTACAGACCAAGAAACTTTGCAATATAAGGATAAATAAAAAATATAACATAGAACAATTCTCCCATTTTCATATGAAGCAGATTGGAGATCTTTATTTCACCAATGGACAACATTTTCCCCACAGCTGAAAACAGTAAGATAGTTTAAAGATTGTAGCTAGATTGGGCAATATCTACAACCATCCAGAAGAGATTGCAGTAAAAATGACCAAAGGTGTATAGCAAATGTTTTCAGGCACTAAACTTAGAGACAATTCACTTTTAAAGATGTTGCTAATTATACACTCCTATTTATTGGGCACAAAGGAGGATTGTTTGGGCATCATTCCTAACTCAGTTGGAATATGGGTTTAGTTATGACTGTCTGCACTTTCAGGAAAATAATCAACATTGTCATCAACTGCAAGGTCTTTTGAATTAATTGAAGAATGCTGCAGTTGTATCGGCCACCATTAGTACCCTAGAGATGGAATGAGAGGGTACAACTGAAAAGTTATTTTGTATTCCACAATAACAATATAAAAAACCAATTAAAAATTAATAGAAGCAACTAATAAAAACAACAGGAATTAAACCAATCTTATATTAAAAGTCATTCAAAGCCAAGTGAAGCAAAGAAATGCTTTTTGCTGCTTGCCTAAATATCATTATGGATGAAGCTGCTTTAAACTCCCTTGAGAGAGAATGGCATAATTGAGTTTTAGCTTCAGAAAAGAGCAAAACCACTGCCCTAAAGTGGAGGATCCCAAATGAGTTGAGATATGCAATTAAACTTGTCTGAAATGGCCTGGGGAAGGCTTTTTTTTCCTTTTTTCATAACAACAAAATGGACCCCTGAATGTATTTAGTATGAACTATTGTCATTTTCTTATGAGAACATTAGTAATATTTTAGTATAGAAAAAAATGAACAATGTGGTGTTCAGATAAATGCCAAACCTGTTATTTCTATGGGGGAGCTAAAGAAGAACAAATCCCAATATCATACACTATTTAGCAAACAACTGATAACAGATTAACAGAGTTGGAACTTGGAAGGGACTTTGCAGATGATCTAGTCCAACCCCCTGCCCAAGCAGGAGACCCTACATCTGCCTCTACCAGGGGTGAAATCCAGCAGGTCCTGACCGGTTCTGGAGAACTGGTTGTGGAAAATTTGAGTAGTTCAGAGAACCGGCAAATACCATCTCTGGCTGGCCCCAGAGTGGGGTGGGAATGGAGATTTTGCAATATTCTTCCCCCAGGAGTGGGGAGGAAATGGGGATTTTGCAGTATCCTTCTCCTGCCACTCCCACCAAGCCACGCCGACCAAGTCACACCACGCCACACCTACAGAACCAGTAGTAAAAATATCTGGATTTCACCATTGGCCTCTATCTAGCATTGAACTCACAACCTCCTGATTGTGAAACAAGAGGTCCACCTCTAGGCCACTGCAGTCAGCAAGTGACTTAAAGTGTAATTCCTCTGATGGTTCTATGGCTTGAGTAATTGGAGTATGAAATGATGATTCTGGAATTGATGGCACACAGAAGTACCTAGCATTATGGGTTACCTATTCTTTTAAGCCAAAGGGCACCACTTCAATTTGTAGTGTTTCCCAAGAAATATTCTCACTGCATCTTTCTTCTGAATTTGAATGTTTATGATTGAACGAAGAAGCAGATATCAGAGTTGTTTAAAGTACAGAAATAGTTTGCATCTGGTACATTAAAACTGAAACCATCAGAGACAGTTATACAAAACAACAAAGATCTGGAGGAAATTATTATAAATTGGACTAGTTTTCACGAAAAACATATATGGTATCTTAGGAGATTACTACTGTACATGAAAAAACTTTATATATTAGGCATAGTTGTAAATAAAAAATAAAAGTTGTAAAGTATAAACACACACACACACACACACACACAGACACAGAGAGAGAGAGAGATGGAGAGAGAATAATTATTTCATTTGAATACAAAGCAGAAAAAAGAGTCTTGAGTGTTAACAAGGTTGATACTATATGGTACAAAGCTATTGCAGAATCTAGTTGTCTTGCTTTGGATACCATGAAGCCTCTTCCATGAAGGTAACAAAAAAACCCAAAAAACAACAACAACACCAGTCATTAAAAAGGATGTGTAGTGTTCCTGACAATACCATGGACCCTGGTCAAGCTATGTCCTGGATAAAAGGGAAAGAACTTCCAATAATCATCTATGCCATCCTCACCACTCTCTGCACAGCCTTCCTGTCTGAAACAGTAAGACTTTCAAACCACACAGTAACACAGTATGACAGGATGCTTTCAATAGTCCTTCTATAGAAGGTGATAACGACAGGTGAAGGAAGATGTGCTCTTCTCATATAAATTGTTAGCATAATTAACCCTCTTAATTTTTCTACCAACATTTACTGCATACTTAGTGACTGACATCTCTAAAGTGTGAATAGCCTGCAGTGAAAAAACAATTTATCTGAAGTGGTATGAAAGTCTCAGTAACACCAATTTTTAATAGCTCAATCAAATATGCAACCATAACACAACACCTATTAAATAGCAATCATGTGTATCATGTGCCTAACATTATTCAGTAATGCATGAGGGTTTGTATCCACAGATACTACTGACAAATCAAAAACCAATCAGATGAGTCCACATAGACTTTTTTTTTTTAGTTTCAAGTACTGATAATCTTATATATAAATTGGTGTAGTGATTAAGACATCAGGTAAGAAACAGGAGACTGTGAATTCCATCTTAGACAAAAAGCCAGCAATGTCCTTGGGCTATTCACTATGCCTCAGCCTTAGGAAGGAGAAAATGACAGTTTTGAAATCTTCCCAAGAAAAGTGCAGGTACTGTCTAGGCCCGTGATGGTGAATCTATGGCACACGTGCCACAGGTGGCATGTGTAGCCATATAAGTCAGCACGCGAGCTCAGCTCCGGCGTGCATGTACGCACTGGCTAGCTGATTTTCAGGCCTTCTGGGCCCACCAGAAGTAAGGAAACAGGCTGTTTCCAGCCACTGGAGGGCCTCAGGGGGTTGTGAGGAAGGCCTGTTTTTTTCTCTCTCACCTGGCTCCAAAGCCTCTCTAGGTTTCAGGAGGGCAAAAACGGCCTTCCCTACCCCCCTTCCCTACCCCCCTACCAGAAGTTGGAAAATGGGCCATTTCTGGCATCCGGAGGACCTCTGGGGGGGCATTTTTGCCATCCCCAGACTCCTAGAGAGGTCCTGGAGGCTGGGGACAACACAAAAAATGGGCCTTCTGGTCCCACTGGAAGTTGGCAAAATGGGCCGTTTTCGGCCTCCGATGGACTTCCAGGGGGGTGGGGAAAGTGGTTTTCACTCCCCAGACTCCTAGAGGACTCCTCAACCATTGAGGACCTGTATACTGCACGAATCAAGAAGAGGGCTGTGAAAATATTTACAGATCCCTCACATCCTGGACATAAACTGTTTCAATTCCTTCCCTCAAAACGACGCTATAGAGCACTGCACACCAGAACAATTAGACACAAGAACAGTTTTTTCCCAAAGGCCATCACTCTGCTAAACAAATAATTCCCTCAACACTGTCAAACTATTTACTAAATCTACACTACTATTAATCTTCTCATCATTCCCATCACCAATCTCTTTCCACTTATGACTGTATGACTGTAACTTTTGTTGTTTATCATTAAGTGTTAAATTATACCCTATGACCATCATTTGTGTTGTAAATGTTAAATGTTGTACCTTGATGAAGGTATCTTTTAAGGGACAGAGACGAATGCGGAAGCTGCGGTGGTCAACACCAGCGCCAACGCTGCAAGTTTAAGGACGCGACATGTCGGCGGTGTGGGAAGAAAGGGCACCTAGCTCAAGTTTGTCGAGCGCCCAACCTTCCGCCGAAAATTCAAATCGGCCAATCAGGCGCGGAATCGGCAAGGCGACCGCGATTGGCTCAAACAAAAAGGCGCGGATTCAACCAAACAACTGTGGTCATAGGCCGCTACCAACCAAAGTGGAGAAGAAGATCTTCACCAAACCAAAAATAGAGGGAGTACGGTGCCGGCTTGAAGTAGACACGGATCAGCGATCACCATCATGTCCTGGGACACTTTGGCGAAGTCGCTGCCGTCCGTCGCGAGCGCCACCTGCAAGCACAACGGCTACGAGTCCACGACTACCAGGGAATCGCATCCCTGTTCGAGGGACCACCTCCGTCCGAGTCGAGTACGGTCCACACAAGAAGACCCTGCCCATCACGATCGTCGAAGGACCCTGCCCAGTCTGTTGGGACTAGACTGGTTTCGTGCCCTGGGCATGGGAGTGACTGGCATCTACAGAAGTGACTGTAACCTGAAAGACATTCTCTTTAACGAGTTCAAGATGTCTTCAAGGACTGCCTGGGCAAGTACAAGGGGACCCCTATTTCCTTCAACTTAGACCCCAGGTAGCCCCCATTAGGCTTAAGGCGAGGAGAGTCCTTTGCCCTAAAACCAAAATCGATAAGGAGCTAGATAAGCTCATAAATCAGGGATTTTGGTGCCAGTCGATCACGCAAAGTGGGAGGCGCCAATCGTCACCCCAATAAAGCCGGACGGGTCAATTAGAATTTGCGCTGACTACAAGGCGACGCTTAACAAAGCCTTACAGAAAAGCGCTTACCGGTTCCGTGGTGCAACACTTATTGCACTCTTTGGGGCAAGGGCAAGTCTTTGCAAAGTTAGACTTGGCCCAAGCCTACCAACAACTGCCCGTGAGACGCCCGCACAGCCGAAGCCCAAACGATTGTAACGCACAGGGGGGCCTTCAAGTGCACCCGATTGCAATTTGGGGTCAGTGTGGCACCAGGGCTGTTCCAAAACCTAATGGAACGACTACTGCAGGGGCTCCCAGGGGTAGTCCCCTACTTCGATGATGTCCTAATTTCAGGGGAAAACATAGAGGAATTGGGGGAGCGGTTAAGAAAGGTTTTGGGCATTTTCCGGACAGCCGGATTAAAAGTCAAGGCAAACAAATGCCAGATAGGGGTCGAATCCGTCGATTTCTTGGGCTACCGGATAGACAAGAAAGGAATTCACCCTACTGAGAGCAAGGTCAAGGCAATTAGGAAGGCTCCAGCGCCCAAAAACAAAGCAGAGCTGCAGGCATTCCTGGGGTTGGTGAATTTTTACGCGGTCTTTTTAAAGAACAAAGCAACCGTTGCGGAACCGCTGCATAGGCTCTTAGGAAAAAATACTGTTTGGTCTTGGGGAAAGTCGGAAAATAGGGCTTTTGAAGCAGTAAAGAACCTGCTCTCAAGTGATAGCCTGCTCATCCAATATCACAACTCATTACCCTAGTGCTGGTTTGCGATGCCTCCCTTATGGGGTGGGGCTGTACTCAGCCATAGACTTCCAAAGCGGCACAGAAGCCCCTATAGCTTTTACTCTAGAACGATGTCCTCCCAGAGAGGAACTACAGCCAATTAGATAAAGAAGCACTAGCCATTGTGTCAGGGGTTAAAAATTCCACGAATATGTCTTTGGGCGGATTTTGAAATCGTGACTGACCACAGACCGCTACTAGGATACTGGCTGGCGACCCAACGCCTGTGGCACTTTCGCCACGCCTGACCCGATGGACTATATTCTTGGCAGCTTATTCGTACAAGCTGCAGCATCGACCAGGAAAAGAAGTGGGGCATGCAGGCGCGTTAAGCCGATGCCCACTACCAGGGCGATCGAAGACCCCACCGGGACGCCCATCCTACTTATTGACTCTTTGGACTCTGGCCCAGTCACATCTAAGGAAGTGGCTCGGGCATCATACCGGACATTGTGTTAAGGACTGTACTCGGTTGGGTACAGAGAGGGTGGCCGCTGCGCGGGCAAGCAGTTCAAGAATTTGTTAAAAAGCGTGATGAGCTCTCGGCTCAAGGGGTGCCTGTTATGGGGTGATCGTGTAATAATTCCTGATAAATTAAGGGAAAGGTATTGGACCTCCTCCACGAGGTCACCCAGGGATCGTAAGGATGAAGGGTTAGCTAGAAGCTATGTGTGGTGGCCACTCATGGGCAGAGATTGCTGAGAGGGTAGGGAAATGCCAGGCTTGCCAAGAGTCAGACCTCTACCCCCAACAGCCCCAGTCAGGAATGGGAAAAGCCCCAAGGGCCCTGGTCAAGAATCCACATTGATTTTGCTGGCCCTTTCCACGGCCAAACGTTCCTAGTGGTTGTGGATGCATTCTCTAAATGGTTGGAGATCATACTCATGAAATCCACTACGGCCGAGCAGTAATCGCAGCCCTCGCCATCTATTCGCAACTCACGGGTTGCGGACACTCTGGTGTCCGACAATGAGCCGCAATTCACGGCAGCCCAGTTTGAAGAATACCTGGCAGAGGAGGGCATCCGACATGCCCTCTCTGCGCCTTTCCACCCTGCGTCGAATGGCCTTGCAGGCGTTCCGTCCGGGCGCTAAGGAGGCGTGTCAGGCTCAAGCCAGGTGACTGGCAAACAAAGATAGATTTCTTTCTGGCCGTTCAGCACAGAACCCCAAGCACGGCTACAGGCAGAAGCCCAGCGAATTGTTGATGGGGCGGAAACTCCGGTGCCCACTTGACCGTTTGAATCCCCATTACACACCAGAGGGTTACAAGGGGAACTAGAAAAACAAGGAAATGGGCATAGGCGACCGGTGTGGGCCCAAACTATGGGGGCGGCCCTAGTTGGCTGCAGGACAAATCATAAAGACAACCGGCCCAAAATCGTATTTGGTAGAGCTACAAGACAACCGAGTGTGGGCGCCACATAGATCAGATAAGGAAGCGAATAACTGATCAAACCGAACCAAAGCGAGACAGATATGACCAATACCAATTTGAACCCACAGCTGACAATGACCGGGAGGCGCAAGACTTAGCTGAGGTCCCAGAGTTCCAGCGGCGCCATCAGGTTCCCGAGGGAACAGCAGGAAAATTCAAAAATTAATCCAAGGCGGATGGCCAAGAAAAAGTCTGCAATAATCCAGGGCCCGTTGGCCTAGAGAAAGAGCTGGGAGGAGAAAACAGCCCCTCCGACCAGCTCAAAACTCACCAGAACTGAACCGCGCAGGTCAGAAAGAACTAGGAGGCATGAGGTTATTTGCGTGACTACGTCGAAAAATAACATGTAAATAAAAATATAACAGCAGATATGTCCTACATTCCATAGACATCAGGTTTATTTTCACTTTGTTTTCTTATGTTTTTAAAATGTTAAAATCAACATAATGTAATTTTGCACTTGAGTTGGATTTAGAGGGGATACAAAGAGACAATTTTAGGAGACTAGCTTTTGTTGTGGTCTGAATTCCATTTGGGCCCAAAAAAATCCTCAAATTCCACTGTGGCCTGTATTAACAGTGAAAATTATAATAAATTTCATTTATTATATGCCAGTACCACTTTTCCTTTCAGTATGAAGGTACTGTCATGAAAATTAGTCTCTAATACAATTATTATTATTGTAGTGTTTTATTTTATTTTATTTATTTTATTTTATTTTATTTTATTTTATTTTATTATTTTAATTTATTTTATTTTATTTTATTTTATGTTATGTTATGTTATGTTATTTTATTTTATTTTATTTTATTTTATTATTTTATTTTATTTATTTTATTTTATTTTATTTTATTATTTTATTTATTTTATTTTATTTTATTATTTTATTTTATTTTATTTTATTTTATTTTATTTTATTATTTTATTTTATTTTATTTTATTTTATTTTATTATTTTATTTTATTTTATTTTATTTTATTTTATTTTATTATTTTATTTTATTTAATTTAATTTTATTATTTTATTATTTATTTTATTTTATTATTTTATTATTTTATTTTATTTTATTATTTTATTTTATTTTATTATTTTATTTTATTTTTTTATTTTATATTTTATTTTATTTTATTATTTTATTTTATATTTTATTTTATTATTTTATTTTATCTCATTTTATTTTATTTTATTATTTTACTGTTTTGTTTTCTTATGTTTTAAAATGTTAAATTATACCCTATGACCATCATTTGTGTTGTAAATGTTAAATGTTGTACCTTGATGAAGGTATCTTTTCTTTTATGTACACTGAGAGCATATGCACCAAGACAAATTCCTTGTGTGTCCAACCACACTTGGCCAATAAATTCTATTCTATTCTATTCTATTCTATTCTATTCTATTCTGTTCTGTTCTGTTCTGTTCTGTTCTGTTCTGTTCTGTTCTGTTCTGTTCTGTTCTATTCTATTCTATTCTAGAAAGGCTCTGGGGCCAGGTGAGAGATAAAAACTGGCCTACCGGGCAATCATGTGCCAGGAGTGGGGGAAATGGGGTGGGGGTGGGGTTGCACATACATGCACAGGGGTGGGGCACATAAAATTATGGGTGTGGGCACACACACACTTGACCTCCCTGCCCCCTTCCTGGCACGCGATGGCAAAAAGGTTAGCCATCACTGGTTTAGGCAATTCCAGGTGTCAACAATGACTATATCATAATCTCTTTTTTTTTAATCTGTCTCTACCTATAATTTTTTTCTTCTTATTTGTCCAAACACCAACTTTACCATGATCATTTCTATTTTAATTCTGATGCTAGTTGTGCTAAAGCTATATTTTCATTCCAGCCACGTTTGCAGTTGAGATTGTGATTTAATTTAATGTCAACAAATTTCAAGCCCAAATTTTATGTCACGTGTTCCTTTTCCATTAGTGGTTTATGATGATGGTAATGATAAAGTCAAATGGTAATTTTATAATTTAATACCATTTATCATTTACTTAAAATGATAAATTCAAATGCCTATGACCTGTGTTGATAGCTACTCAGGATTCAACCAGTAATGAGGACTAATTTAGCATGCTTTCCAAAAGATAAAATATAACAGCAGATATGTCCTACATTCCATAGACATCAGGTTTATTTTCACTTTGTTTTCTTATGTTTTTAAAATGTTAAAATCAACATAATGTAATTTTGCACTTGAGTTGGATTTAGAGGGGATACAAAGAGACAATTTTAGGAGACTAGCTTTTGTTGTGGTCTGAATTCCATTTGGGCCCAAAAAAATCCTCAAATTCCACTGTGGCCTGTATTAACAGTGAAAATTATAATAAATTTCATTTATTATATGCCAGTACCACTTTTCTTTTCAGTATGAAGGTACTGTCATGAAAATTAGTCTATAATACAATTATTATTATTTTTTATGAAGTAAGTAGCTCAGTTACAAAAAGTGAGAGATGTTTGCAGTTCCTTTCCATTTTGGGTTGTGGAGATATATACTCCTGCCCTTCTCAAAACTATGCTGTAAATTTCTTCTTAGCTTTCTGTGAGCAGATTTCATCTCTCCCTGAGGAGATTAAAGATAATTCCTTCAGATGGAAAGTTCCCTAGGCAGACAATGAGGTGGACTACTTTAATTTTCTCATCTGGGTGAGGTCATTTCAAGATGGAGTGCAAGATCTTTTCTACATGTTGTCAGTGAAAAATTACTGCAACTTCCAGAGGATATTATAAGAGAAGAAACATTTCTTTCCCTCAACAAAATTCATAATGCTGTTAACCTCCATCATATCCTTCTACCGGTATGTTTCTTTTCCCCAAAGAGAATGGCATAGGAATGGTGTTCCAATTAAGTTACAATAGCAATCTCACATATTTAAATTCTATTTTAGTCTAATAATATATGTGGAGGCCAAAACATATGTGACTCAAATGAGAGCATATAAAATTTAAGCTTTAAAATACTCACCGAGCTTCTACCTTTCTAGGATCCACCTGTTGATTTTAAACCGCAGTTCTGAATTTCTTGTCTCTTTTTACAATTTTACCCACAATGAATCCATAACAATCATTACTTTTTTTGAGTAAAAAGTCAAACTAAAATCTTGGACTTCAAGACAGCTGATTTCAATAAATTTAGAGAGAATTTGAGAAGGATTCCATTGATGAGAATCCTCAAAGGAAAAACAACCTAAGAAACTTGGGAAATTTTGAAAAGTAAGATTATAAAAGCCCAGCCTTGCAAAATTACAATGAAGAAGAAAAATAAGAGATGTTAAAAGAAACTAGCATGGCTCCACAGAAAACTCTGATAAACTTAAACACAAAAAAGGGCATGTATAAAAAGTGGAAAGAGGAGCACATAACTAAGGCAGAATATCAGCAAATAGCCTCAACCTGCAAACATCAAGTCAGGAAAGCTAAGGACCAAAATGAGCTAAGGCTTGCACAAAAGTTAAAGATAATAGGGGGGAAAAAAGAGCTTCTTTCAACATGTAAAAAGCAAGAAAAAAGTCAAGGAAATGATTGGTTCATTAATAGGAGAGAATACAAGAAGGTAATGAGCAGCCGAGAGAAAGCAGGACTGCTTAACTCATTTCTGCATCTGTCCAACCTATCAAGAAAAAAAATACTGTAAAATGCAGGTTATGAATTCCAATCAAAATAAGCAAGAAAATGTAAGAGAATATTTATCTATTCTAGATGAGTTCAAATCACTAGGGCCAACTGGATTATACCCCAAGATTCTGAAAGAATTGGCAGATGTGAACTCAGAACCAGTGAATCATATATTTCAAAGAACCTGGAGCACCAGGGAAATACCAGATGACTGGAAAAGGCTGATGTAGTTCCCATCTTCAAAAAATAAATAAATAAATAAATAAATAAAAGGGTGGGGGGGAATCCAGAAAATTACGGGTCAGTCAGCCTTACATCAATACCTGAAAAGATTCCTGAAAAGATTAAAAGATAAGCAATGAATCTGCAAACACCTGCAAACAAAATCCTAACCAGAAGTCACCATGGGTTTGTAAAAACAGATCATGCCAAACACATCTTATTGCATTCTTTGACAAAGTGACAAAATTAGTGGACCAGCAAAATGCTGTGGATATAATTTGTTTGGACTTCAGTAAGGCATTGATATAGACCACAACCTACTATTTGATAAAATAGAATAAATGTGGGTTAGACAGCATCACCATCAGATGGGTTTGTAATTGGCTCACCTATTGCATTCAACATGCAGTCCTTCATGGAACTGTATCTCCATGGGGCAAAATATGCAGTGGGGTAACCCAAGACTCTGTCATAGGACCAATACTAATCAGTGATTTAAAGAAGGAGATAGAAGGGGAACTCATCAAATTTGCAGACAACACCAAGTTGGCAGAAACAGCCAATACTCCAGAAGGCTCAAGATACAGAAGGATCTTGATAGATCTGAACCCTGTGCCCTATCTAACAATATGAAATTCAAAGTAGAGAAAAGAAAGTTTTTACATTTAGGCAAGAAAAGCCAAATGATCAAATATAGAATAGGTGGTACCTGACTCAACAGTAGTAACTGCAAGGGGATCTTGGAGTCCTAAACAATCACTTGAGCCAGCAGTATGCTGCAGCTGCCATGCAGTCCTAGGCTACTTTAATTGAGGGATTGAATTAAGGCCATGTGAAGTTCTAATACCATTTTACAATGCCTTGGTAAGACCACATTTGGAATATTGAATCCAGTTTTGGTCACCATGATATAAAAAAGATGTTGAAATCCTAGAAAGTGAACGGAGAAGAGCAACAAAGATGATTAGGGGACTGGAGGATAAAACATACAAAGAACAGTTGCAGGAATTGAGTATATCTAGTATAATAAAAAGAAGGATTAGGTCCCTTCCAAATATGTTATTCTGTAAAAGTGAGGTAACATTTTACCCTCAGACATGTACAGTAACAAACATGCCGAAATGTTTGCAGTCTTTTAATGTTTTATCTATTCTGTGCACCAGAGCCTAATTTTTTAAATTGGAACTGACATGGTGGTATAACTAAAACAAGCTGCTATTATTACTCCACAATGCACTTGTTGTGAAGTGAATTTGAATTAGTCAGCACGGGAGACTCCTGCCCTTCTGTTAATGAAGCATTTCTATGGTGGTGGCAAATAGTCATGACAACAGTCAAATTGAGGTGTTATTTCCAAATGGAAAGAAAATGTTTATTAATTTAACATGCCAGTCTTCAAGGAAGCATCTGGTTGCAGCTGTAGTTTGATATTTTATGGCCCTAGTAGGTGAAGGTTAAAAAGAATTGTCAATTCAAAGAAAAATCCTGAATTCTGATTCACAGAATATGCCAAGCTTATCCTTATTATATAGTTTGGAAGCCTGTGTTTTAGATGTCTCAATCACTAACCAAACTCTAAACTTAACTTTTAGAAAATGAGATTTGTCTTAATATTTAGTGGAGACTTACGACTGCAAGAGGCATTGAAGACTATTGATGCTGCTGTTATTATTATGTTTATTGGAAGAGACAAAATTCATGCTATTGTTTTCTGTTTGGCACGTAGATTTGTTACTGAATCATCTTTTCTATTTACAGTTTAATGGCTGGTGGTAGTTCTAGGGCAGGGGTGTCAAACTCTCATAGTCACAGTGGTGTCACATGATGTATCGCGACTTCTCCCCCTTTGCTAAACTGGGTATGGGCGTGGCCAGTATGTGACACATCCAGCCCTCCGGCCGGGAGTTTGACACCCCTGTTCTAGTGTTTCTTGGAAAGACTGTTATGTAGAGCTGGATAAGAAATTTAGCCTATGCATACATATATTAATTTTGTATTTGCTGTATATAGAGGACAGACTCTGAAGTGTAGTGCCTACTAAAATCTGTTTAATTTCCCATATGTTTCAATAAAGCTGGCAATATACTGTAACAAGTTACTTCCTGACCTGCACATTAGATTAGTAATTTAAAGCTGATTTTGGGCAGAAACCAATATAATGAATTTTAATAGGGAGAAGTACAAAGTCCAATATTTGGTAGGAAAAATCAAAGGCATTGACTATAGCATGGGGGAGACTGCTTTGAGCAGCAGCACATGGAGAAAGGATCTTGGTGCCTTAATTAAACATGAACTATAACTGCAAAACAAGCAAATACAGTTCTAAGATGCATCAATAGAGTGTGTCAGGGTCAGGAGAAGTCATTGTTCATCCATAGTCTGTATTGGTTAAAATATCAAGTCCTAGTCTGGGCATGCATTTTTAGAAAAGTGTTGATAAAATGGAGGAGGTCCAGAAGAGATTTATTAAGGGAATAAGGGGCCTGGAAGAATAAAAATCTCCATGAAATAGTTGGAAGCAACTTATTCAGTGCTTATTTTATCTGATTGTACAGTCCTGTTTATGTTTTAGGTGGTGAGCTGTCAAGAGTTGTTTGGAGTCAAGTGCTATCCTAGTCAAATGAAATAATTATGCAATTAATAAGTTATTCAGAATGGAGAAGGAACGACATGAAAACTGTACTGCAGTATCTGAAGACAGGTGCAGGTGGAGGACAAGTGCAGAATTATTCAGGAGTTGCTCCAGAAGAAAAGACAAGAAATAATAGGTTAAACTGATAAAAAATAGATTTTGGTTGGATATCTGAAAGAAATCCCTAATGGTAGAGCTGCTCAACAATGGAACAGATTGCCACAGGAAAGAGTAGGCTCTCATTTGCTGGATATTCCTATCTGTTGGCCATGTTGTAATAATGGATTCCTGTATTAGGCAAATGGTCCCATCCTACATGTATATTCTAAGATTCTATGCTTAAAGTGGTAAATTCACCTTTCAGCAAATTGCTGCAAAATGATTTAGCTTCTCTTATTTTCCCTGCACCAATGTCTAGCTAGCACTTAAGGTAAAGTATTCTGTTCCTGATTTGGTTTAAGTCCCATAAAGTCAAGTATTTACTCCTAGTGACCACAACCACTTGCTGGGAAAGGGAGAGGGAGAATGTCCAATATTCGCATTACAATGATGTTAGGCTGGAACTCAGTAGAATATCTATCTATCTATCTATCTATCTATCTATCTATATATATATATATATATATATATATATATTCAACTGACAACATGTAGAAAAAAACTTGCCCTCCATTTTGAAATGACCTCACCAAAGACCCATATTCAAGCTCAACCATCTCTGGTTCGGATCAAGAAAGATTCTAGAGAACTGTTGCCAGCTATTATAGAGAATGCTAAGCTATTTAAGATGATAATTAACTTGATATCACTTTGATCTGAAAGTAATAACCAGGAATATATTTTCTGAATGGAATGGAATGGAATGGAATGGAATGGAATGGAATGGAATAGAATAGAATAGAATAGAATAGAATAGAATAGAATAGAATAGAATAGAATTCTTTATTGACCAAGTGTGATTAACACACAAGGAATTTGTCTTTGGTGCATATGTTCTCAGTGTACATAAAAAGACAAGATACATTCATCAAGAATCATAAGGTACAACACTTAATGATAGCCATAGGTTACAAATAAGCAATCCAGAAACAATCAATATCAATATAAATCGTAAGAATACAAGCAACAAAGTGACAGTCATGCAGTCATAAATGGGAGGAAATGTATTACATTTCAGGATGTAAAAATAGCTCTAGTGAGAAAGTGTCTAACTGACATGTATGATTGCAAGACTAGACCTTTTAGAATTCAACCCTGGCCTAAATCTGGCTGGCTGGGGGAAGTGGGTTTTGTTTTTTTTTAATTCAATATAGTATTCCCAAACTATTCTTTCTTATACAATTAATGTTATATTTGTTTGAATTTCTGTCTTGGCTTATTGAATCTAATGCTTTAACGGAAACCATCTTCAACCAAATATTGCTGAATGTGAATAAAAGTGTTCTTTGTGACCCAAGCAATATTCCTCTATAATTTTTCAATAAAATAAATTAAAGTATGCTTTTCTGGCAAAAACACTGACCTGATGTGTATGGATGATCTCAAGTGTCTTGAAATAAAATTAAATGTGTCCAAAAATACATGGAAGGAACAAAATTGCTATGATAGGATATTGACAGGAATGGGCATCTGGATGTCATTTTGAAATTTTAATATGGTCAGAAATAGTACTGCACAGTTGGCCATTGCTATAAAATGACAAGTTTTCCCTGAGCACAAATCTCATCTGTCCTGATTATCCCTGCTTATCAAGGAGTGATCGACAGCCCAGATTTTCTAGGATAAGAAAGTTAAATTTCCTCTCTGGGTTGCTTTTGGAAAGAAGACACCAGAGATGCATTTCAAAATACTATACAAATTCCATTTCTCAGGGCTTCAATGAATAAGATGCTCTTTGAGAAGAATAGTGATTCTATTAGAAATTAAAATTCTAAGAATAGAATTTAGAGAGATTTTGCTTAAACAGTATTTTCATTCTTTGGAAATAGTTTGTGTTTCTCTGAAGAAGTATATTATCTATGTGTTCTATATGCGAACAGCTTCAGTTTAATATCCTTGCATGTTCTGAGTGCTAATGTTTTATTCCATGTTAAGTGAAACTGGACATAAAAACTGAGTACTGAGTCTTTCTTGCTCTCCCCCATCCCTCTGCAGAGGCTAAACAAACACAATTTTAATTTAACGTAGCCTGCTATTACTACCCTTCTTCCCTGAAAGTAAGACTTCCCTGGAGAATAAGCCCAATTGGGCTTTTGAGCGCATGCATTAAAATAAGCCTCCCCCCAAAAATAATCCCTTCCCAAAAATAACCCCTCCCCGAAAATATTTAAATGCATGCGCAGTCGGTCCCTGCCATTTCCTCTGGTTAGGGTTAGGGAGACAGAGCTGGAAATCCATCTTGCTCCAGGTGCCCCAAATAATACTTCCTCGAAAATAAGACCAAGCACTTATTTTGGGGTTCAAAAAATATAGACAGAGTTTTATTTTCAGGAAAACACATTCAGGAATATTTTTAATATTCTTCATTTACCCAAAAAAAAATATATCTTGATAATGTTTTGCAACAATGCTGTTGAAATTGCTACTTAGGTTTCCATTACTCTGAACCTCCAGAGTTCCCCCTCTTCCAATATGAAAAATTTCCATAGGAGGTTTACTCCTTAAACTTGTCTTCTTGAATTCTTATGGAAGGGACACCTGGGCAAACGTAATGTGCTGGAGAGAATATTGCAGATATAAGACAGGATTTCCAGACAGTAATAGTCAGGTGTTGAATAAGTGATGGAGGGTAGGTGGAAATCAGACATATTTTCTGCAAAGCTCTAGATGGAATATATGCAGTATAATTTTGCAGAATTTTCTGCACAAGCATGCATGTAATAAATATTTTGCATCTATTCCCTCATTCATATCTTTTCTCCTCTTAACAGGAGACTAATATTTTCATGCTGAAATCACTAAATATATAAGGAAAAGAAAAGAAAGGGTGCAGGCATATCCATTAAGTCAAAGTGAAGGAAGCATATTTCTTCTCAGGGCTCTTGTAAAGAGGCATTTGCATCAATTTGATATTGCTGTCACAGCACTAACTACTTCCATGAGCACTGAAGTCAGTTATCTTCTGACCTGGCCGCTCACAACTTAAAGTGCAAAACTTTTAGTTTATGATTTGTGATCCTGGATGCGATGTAAGGCTTGAGTTGACTCATTCTCTCATTTGCAAGAACACTTGCTTCATTTGGTCTAAGAGCTTTTAATAGATTTCTACTAAGTGTACTTATTCTTAATCAATTCACAATGCCTGTTAATAAACTTCCCAGCTTGACTTTATATGGCTTTATATAAGCCACATAAATTAAACTCTTGCATCGTCCTCATTTCCCATCCCCTGGGCTCAAGCAAACCATTATGTTTCTCCTTATAATCAAATATAAAGCTTCTTTAGAAAATTCCAGAACCATGGTCACAGGATCTAAGAAAAGTGTCCAGGTGCAACACTTTTTGACAGGAAACTATTAATATTCATTCTTTCTTTTTCTTTATTAATACCCCACCTTTGTTATTTTTAATAAATAACTCAAGGCGGGAAACTCACACAGTGTTCCTCTCCCCTACTATTTCCCCCACAACAACACCCGCCCTGTGAGTTGAATTGGATTAAGAGAAAGAATAGCTGGCCTAAAGTCACCCAGCCAGCTTTCACGCCTAAGGTGGGACCAGAACTCAGTGTCCTGGTGTCTGATACCTTAACCAATATATGCAAAAGTCTTAAAGGCACAGCAGCTTTCTGTTCAAATAAATAGCTTGTTTGTGGAATAACCAAACCCAAAATATACTAAGAACTCAGAGGACATTGGTATAATTTATTTTCCTTCCTTCCTTCCTTCCTTCCTCCCTCCCTCCCTCCCTCCCTCCCTCCTAATCCCTCTTTCCCTTTCTTCTCCTTATTCATTTGTAGAATAGACTAAGGAAAGGAAAGTATTATACTAGGCAATGTCTTGGCTCAATGGACAGTAAGATTTCTTTATGTTCTTTTTTAACTCTTCTCAGTATTCCAGAGTCAGCAGAAGTGATGATGATTGCCTGGCTGACTTTAAAGTGGTAATAGAAAAAAGAAACTATAACTTTTCATAAGATCTCCTAAATAAGTACATCAGTTCTGAGCAATAATTTCACGTGAAATACTAATAAAGCAGCATGACATTGGGATTGCAAAGTGCCTCTGTCTCTCCACACCTTTCTTGTGCCTAGATCGCCATATAAAGTTCATCCCCTACTCTGATTTTTTTCTCTTTTTGTGCAGTTCCCAAGTGTTCAGTGCGATATACTATTCCCGGGTCCCTGTACTCCAGTAACTTACAAGACAATTGCTCCAGTTGCTAGTAACCTCCATTTAATTGATTGCTGAGTTCTTATGTACATAGTGATCAGTGTATCACTGGTTTGGTTCTGCAACTCAACAAGACAGATAGCCTTCAGAGGATAATTAGAACTGCAGAAAAAACAATTGCTACCAACCTGCCTTCCATTGAGGACCTGTATACTGCACGAGTCAAAAAGAGGGCTCTGAAATTATTTACAGATCCCTCACATCCTGGACAGAAACTGTTCCAACTCCTACCCTCAAAATGACGCTACAGAGCACTGCACACCAGAACAACTAGACACAAAAACAGTTTTTCCTGAACACCATCACTCTGCTAAACAAATAATTCCCCCAACACTGTCAAACTATTTACTAAGTCTACATTACTATTAATCTTCTCATTGTTCCTATCACCCATCTCCTTCCTCTTATGATTTTATGACTGTAACCTTGTTGCTGGTATCCTTACAATTTATATTGACTGTTTCCTAATATGATTTGATTGCTTATTTGTTCCCTATGACTATCATTAAGTGTTGTATCTTATGATTCTTGATGAATATATCTTTTCTTTTATGTACTCTGAGAGCGTATTCACCAAGACAAATTCCTTGTGTATCCAATCACACTTGGCCAATAAAGAATTCTATCCTGTCCTGTCCTGTCCTGTCCTGTCCTGTCCTGTCCTATCCTATCCTATCCTATCCTATCCTATCCTATCCTATCCTATCCTATCCTATCCTATCCTATTTGTGCCCCAACATGAATAGATAAGCATTCATATCAGCATTGCTCAGGCTAAGATAAACTATGTACTTGATTCTTCTGAGCTAAGGATAAGTGCCAATGTATGTACACAGTATTGGTAAGAAAAAAAAAGGTCGTAATAAATGACAGTTAATGCTAGGCTCATCCCTGAATTGAGGACAAAATATTTCCCTTCACATCTGATCATATCAGTAGGAGCCAGATCAATTCTGAATCATCCAAAAGTCAAGCTTAATCATTAAAAATTTAGTTTCGTTCCGGTGGTGCCATAGGCATTAGAGACGGTCCTTTTGGACCGTCAACCCCACGATCTCGTTAAAGTTGTTCAGACAGCACTCATCAGCTGTCTGACGGCTTGGAAACCCTTCCCTTGGGAGAAGAGGGAAAGGTGAACTGCTAGGCGGAGGTAGAGCTCCCCAAGAGCCCCAGAAAAAATTCTAGGGGCAAAAAGGGTGAGAGCTCCCTATTTAACCCTGGTGAAAGCTTCGGATCCAGGATCCTCTGCATTAATTTATTAATGCAGAACAAAACACCGCGACCATCTCTGCTATCAAGATGAAGATCAATCTTAATTTACTTTAAGCAGACGGAGCAAAGGCAGGAGGACAGGCTGATGTCAGCGCCAGACCTCAACTCGATCTTTGAACGGTACTTGAGAAGAAAGGAAATGGCGCCTCTGCTTAATAGGGTGTGAAAACAAAAGTTAAGGAAGTCTTTGTTAGCATTGTTAGTGCCCTTAACTCTGTTTAAACTTGATGGATACTTATGTGAAGAAATGTTAAAGAGAAAAGTTGAAGGACTGCAGAACTGATTTACCCAACCCAAATAAGGAGTTTATGAACAGATTTAACTTCGTTGCAAAGTACAAAGTTTAAGTAAGATGGCTTCTATGCAATTAAAGTCTGCTGTTTCTAAGGAAACTGGTGCCTCATTAGCTCAAATATATAAATTACAAGAAGAGTTGAAGGGATTTCTAAAGGTTCAAATTTTTGCTATAGACCAAAAGTTTAAGAAAATTGAAGAGAAAATAATGGAAGTTAAAGACCCCGGAGCCACCACCTGCTTACCGCCTGCCTCAACTGGGTCAGGGAATGCACCATTCCCCGACACCAGTCTTGTCCTGGAGCCGCCGCCCCGTTCTTCCTTCACCATGCGGCGTATACTTACTGTTGTGTCTTGTCCGCTCTCACCGCAGCCGGGGTCTGCTTATCTGCTCCCGAACATGGAGGAATGTATGCCTCCTGGCCCCAGTTCTGGCTCCATGCCCAGACAAGCTGCAGAGGAGGGGGCACCTCCCGGTCCCAGCCCTGGCTCCATGCCCAAGCAGGCTGCAGAGGAGGGAGCATCCCCCGCCCCCAGCCCTGGCTCCATGCCCAGGCAAACGGAGCAGCTAGACCCCTCCCCCTCCTCCACAGCATGTGAGCCTGAGGAAAGTTTACTTCCAACAACAGCTGATTGGAGTGACCCTCGCATCAGAAGATTGGATAGGCGGAGGCAACAGAAGGAAGGGAGGGGCAGGCCTTAATGAGTGCTGAGTCACTGAGCCACACCCCATGGCCTATATAAAGGATCTGCTTTCTGGCAGTCTCTGAGTCAGGCAAAGTCGAACTTATCTTGCTGAAGTCACTTACTGGTCTCCTGCCTGCTCTGAGGACTTTGCTAGGACTTTGGGCAGAGCTGCAGAGGCAAGCCTGATTCGGATTTCCCTGACCCGGCCGTCAGCGGAGGAGTGGGACACGACACTTACTTTTCTCCAGTGGCTGGCTGCCAGAAAAGGCAAGCGTCCAAAAGTTACTGGAGTCACTCTCCTTGAATATGCCACCACCATTGCTGCTTGTTCCATGCACCAGCTACGCAAGCGCACACTGTTTATTTCATTTATTTATCAGCGGCAGGTTGGGTGTGCGCTTGCGCAGCCGGTGCATAGAACA
The DNA here is from genome assembly GCF_028640845.1 of Ahaetulla prasina. Taxonomy (NCBI): domain Eukaryota; kingdom Metazoa; phylum Chordata; class Lepidosauria; order Squamata; family Colubridae; genus Ahaetulla; species Ahaetulla prasina. The sequence continues at coordinate 90,847,988 of NC_080541.1, read as the reverse complement.
AGGCAGCATATTCAAGGAGACCAACTCCGATAACTGTTGGACGCTTGCCTTTCCTGGCAGCCAGCCACTGGAGGAAAGTAAGTATATGCCGCATGGCGAAGAAAGAGCGGGGCAGCGGCTCCGGGACAAGGTTGGTTGAGGCAGGCGGCGAGCAGGTGGCGACTCCGGGGCCTCAGGGAATGAGGCGTCCCTGGGACCCGGCCCCTGACCAAAGGCTAAGGGCGAGCAGGCGGCGTGGCGGGCGGCGAGTGGGCGGTGATTGGGCTGCAGCTCCGGAGAAAGGCCGGCGTTAGGGAATGGTGCATTCCCCGACCCTGTTGAGGCAGGTGGCGGCTCCGGGGCCTCGGGGAATGGTGCATGCCTGGGCCCCGGCCCCGGCCCCTGACCCAAGGTGAAGGGAGAACAGATGGCGAGTGGGTGGCAAATGGGCGGGGAGGCTGCAGCTGCAGGCATCTCGCAGAAAGGGAAAAGGCAGAATAGAAATTTAAATTTTTTTCCTACTGAGTTCTGTGGGTGTGGCTTGTTGGGGGGGGTTGTGACTGAGTGGGCATGGCTGTGAGGGACATTGAGTTGGCTACGCCCACTCAGTCACAAGACACACCCACCCACCAAGCCACACCCACAGAAATTTTTAGATTTCACCCCTGCTTAATATGGTGTTTAAAGCAAGAGATTTTTATACTAACGTATTGAAGGCTGGAACTTCGCCACCGCTAGAAGTTAAAATGGGAAAAGAAGTGGAAGTGGTTAAAAAGTGTGAGAAGGTAGCAAAGCAAATACAATCTAAAGTAGAGGCTGTGACTAAGGAAGAAAGATTGAAAGCAGCAGGGGAAGAGCAAAGAATGAAACGTAAAGAACAAGGAGTAAAGAAGCAACAATTTCAAACGAAAAGAGCTTCTTTTTATGGGAAAGGGTAAATCACAAGCAAAATTTTTGGATATAAAAAGTAGAAAGGATAATTTATATTTGGCTTTAGTAAGTAGTTAATTAGATAAGTATAAAACTCAAGGGAATTTTTTTTCTTATATAAAATGCTTTATAGATGGTATTTGGAAATTAAATTGGGGTTTATAGGTCTTAATCTGTAACTTAAATGTGGGAGATATAGTATATTGATATTATTTTATTATATATGGTGGATTTAGTTATGTTAGACAAAATATGATGTTGGGTTATATAAAGTATTGGGGGAAAAAAGAAATGGAATTGGTTAAGGCATGTATGACAAAATGGTTATAAAATATTTGGTAATTTACTGATACGGAAATATGGGGGAGGAAAAAATTGGGTTAAATGTTAATTGTAAATAAGTTAAAAATTTAAGAGAGAAAATTTTATAAAATGTTAAAGTTTGGTTGATTACATAAAAAAATTAGAAGAAGATAATGTTTATTTAGTAATTGATGTTATTGGGCATGGATGTTAAAAGTACTGAACTGTTGGAAGTGGCGGAAATTTCAGTGTACCTGAATGAATACCCACAAGAAAATATACTGGAATGAAGAAGATGGACTGACTACAATTAGAACAATTATTGGATGAAGAAATATCAAATATCTTATGAATGAACATTTCCTTTTTTTTCTTCTTCTTTATTATGGAGAAGGAGAGTTGAGGTTATAGGGAGGGATGGGAATTTATGGATAATTACTGTATTCTAGCTTATGATTGTTAGATTTTATACCCTGTACTTTGCCATGGGAAGGGGGGGGGGTGAAGATGGGGGGGGGAGTGGGATGTATTGAAAAAATTCTTTGTAAAACTCTTTAATAAAAAAAAAATAGTTCCATTTGACTAACAGTAAACAGAAATTGATTAGGTATGCCGAATTTCACTTTTCGTGATAAATTGGATGAAATAAAGTCAGTTCTAAATTTTCTCTTCTCCAGTATTTGCTTTATTTGGGGGCAAAAATAAGAGAATGAGTTGAGAATGGCTTGAAAGAAATATATTTTCCATTTATACCACATTATCTTTTCAGTACTATATACTAAATTTATTAGAATGGCAAATGAACAATGACAATGATTTTGAAATTATATTCTGGAGAACTTAGTTTTCCTTAAATCTAGCCATGAATATAGAAGATTCAAATCTCTCAGCCTCACATTCTATAGTGTTTCCATTTTTTATGCATCATTTTTTCCTTCAATACCAATTTCTTTAAGGTCTGCATGAAATTGAAAATGTGTGGGTTTTTTTAAATGTCCTACACAGAGAAATTCATTTTCATGTTACTTGATCTTCCCTTACATTCTAGACTATATGAATGAAAGAGGACATTTTAGGTCATCTGACCAACCTTTTAATCAGTGGAAATAGATTCGCTTTCTGCCTTGGAAATGTATTTCAATGTTGAAGTAGAGTTATTCTTTGGAATTATCCAATTAGATTCTGCCTTTGTAACTAAAAACCATTAAACCATGGCGTGCACTATGGCTTGACAGAGAATAGGGCTTGACCTACTTCTGTGAAATATCCTTTAGATATGAAAAAGTGTTGAATAGTACTCACTCAATTTTGTCTTTTCAATGTTAAACTTTCTCAGTTTATTCAAACACTCTTAGAAAATTTACTTTCTGGACTATATTTCCCATTTAGTTTCTATTCTATGTTGCTCTTTTATGAACTTCTTCCAGTTTTGGAGATATTCTAAAAAATCTTTTTGCCCAGAACGGGACACATTACATGCGATAAAGTCTGAAATACACAGAATAAAGTGGAACTCTTCCTTTCTATGATTTGAATTGCTCCTGAGGCATCCTAAAACTGAAATGGTCACATCACACAGAAACCTCTGTTCAGTTTCTAATCAATTACTATTTCAATTTTTTTTTTAATAATGACTAGTACTAAACTATGCTACCATTGTATTTTATTTCTGTTTCCTTAAATGAGGATATTTGCATTTGTGTCTGTTAAATTGTATTTGATATTTTAATTTATTCATTTGTTTTAAATTGTCAATGTATTAAACTGTTTAAAATTTTATTCCAGTGTTTTAGAATATCAGTTATGCTATCTAATTTTATTTTATAAATGTGGACTTCTGGGGAAGGAATAGATGGCTCTGAAAAACAATGCTCAACAGAATGAAGAACCAATGAGTAGACTGGCTCTTTGATCATTCCTTTTTGCAGAAGAAGAGGACTTGAAATCACCCATAAGTATTCGAGACAGCTTTTCCTCATGAGGAGATCACAAGGAAGTTGTCTCTGGAGGTCTCTGGAGAATTTATTGCTCAAGAAGATGAGACAATAACCATCTTCCTCAAAAAAAAATCCTTTCTTTCTCAAATTTCTCAAAAGAAATTCCTCAAGACAAATTCTTTGTGTGTGTCCAATCAGACTTGGCCAATAAAGAATTCTATTCTATTCTAAATGTGGTTGACACATTTGAAAAGACACTACGTTTGCATAATTCCTTTTTCAATCACTACTGGAAATTGTTTTTATATGTGCGTTTTATATTGTGTGTATGAATAAATTAGGAACCTTTGGATTTACAAGTCTGACAGCATTGGTTGAATTTCCTTCAACTTTTAGAGAACAAAGAACTATAAATTAAAAAACTTAAAAAGTATTTTAATTATAAAAGAATCCTCTTTTAATTATAAAAGAATGAAGGGAAATGCATTTGATTTGAATGTTTAAAAAAATTAAAATCACATAAGATTTAATAAATTGGACACTAGAGGGAACTAAGGATCACAATACAGGATAAAATAATTAGATTTAACATAAAATTAAAGAATGAAGCAAAATATTTTAATATTGAACATAATAAAAGATACTTTTGGACAGATGGGCTCAGAAGTTATTTACAAGTGTCTGCCTCTATAGACAGAGCCTGAAAGTGTCTGTAGGTTGTACTATGTTATGAAGAGGAACAAGTTCTATCTGACATCAATGAGCCTGACATGAAGCTTCAGTTATGTTTCTTTATTCTTTGTTCATAATTGCCTGGTAGAAACTGCTGCTTTGTTGAGAAAGAAGAACCAAAGCAGGAGTTGATATTTCCATTAAATATTAATGCAGTTCTTTCTTTCTTTCTTTCTTTCTTTCTTTCTTTCTTTCTTTCTTTCTTTCTTTCTTTCTTTCTTCCTTCCTTCCTTCCTTCCTTCCTTCCTTCCTTCCTTCCTTCCTCTTCCTTCCTTCCCTCCCTCCTCCCTCTCTTTCCTCCTCCTCCTCCTCCCTCTCCTGTTTTGAATGCCTAATTTTTGAATACCCACTTTTTCTTCTATTAGCTTATTAGTACTTAGTACTTTGGTATCAGAAAATATTCCCATTTTCTAAGCTATAGGCTCCTATGATACGACTAGTCCATCATTCCTATATTCGAGAATTATTACCAACAGTCTTGGAAGATCAGTTGAACTAAAAAAAAAATTCCACAAAGAGGAAAGTATGAGAGTTACTGTAATATTTCTTATTAAAATGCCTTTATTAAATGATGGTTCATTAAAAAAAATACTTGTCCATTAACTAGTTGGGGAACAGTGCTATTCTTTTTCATTCCTGGCTAAAAAGGCTTCATTCAAGCTGCTTCTACATTAAAAAAGAGAATAATTCTCATGCCATGCCATCTAGTATATTTGTGTTTCTTTCTTTCTACAATGCCACTGAGTTTCTTAATTTGCTCTGTGCATCCATATCTGAGCTGAATGGAAGGGACCTTGACTTTGATCACTTATCTGAAGGAGGACAACTGTAACTAAGCAAAACACTGCAGTGTCAGCATTAGGTATGAGTGAAATGTGCTGAGGTGTGGACTTTCAAGACTATATAAATATATATTCCTAGAGATTAAAGAGCTACAGTTGAGAGAATATTCTAGAAAAAGTGAATAGGAAAATGAATCTGTCAAATAATTTCAAAGTATGATTAAAAAAGATACCATTTTGGTGTTAATTTAAAGTTCACTTCTAGTATGAATGAGTCAGCTGTGGTAATGCTTGTTCTTTTGATGCTGTACATCGAAGATAAGAAACATAAAAAAACCATCAGTGGAAAGGGAAACATTTTGAAGGATATCTTCACTTGGGTTTAAGAATTATCTGCAGTTTAAAAAATATCTGCCTCTGAAAAGAATTACATTTCTTCAATAACTTAGAAACTATAAAAGCATACTATACTATGCTACACTATCAACAAAGATTACCCATGCATTCAAAGACCAGTTTAAGGACTGTGTGAAAGGTCTCATCCGATCATTCTGAATAAAAGAGTGTCAAAGAAAATCCAGCCAGCCAGCCATCTATCAATCCATTGTTTGGTGTTTTATTTTATGCCACAGTATTAGACCCTTGCCATCAAGGCACTGAATACCTGGGTGATTCTAGTCATTATATAGTTATTAGATACACAGCTAAAATAGTGGACTGGACTCAAGAAGAACTAAAAATCCTGGATAGGAAGACCAAAAAGTAATGACAATGAAATCATGCCTTTCATTTTTATAGCAATCTTGACAGACTTCTTACCAAGGAAATTACCAGCATGGAATATTGAAAGTACACCAGACAGTTGAAGAAGAAAAAATGGTATTGGAAGAATTTCTGAAAGACAATGAAGATGAACAAAACAATACAGATTTTTTTCCAGTCTGGTACTATTAGACGTTGAGGCTATGCCATCAAAATATTGGCTGTGGATTCAGAATTAACAGAAGATATTTCACATTGCATATACTTTATTTTTAAATTTATGGTACCAAAATAGTTGATGGACAGTGATACAGTTTAGATACTTTAAAAAAATAAAAAAATAAAAAAGTAAATAACCATCCATACAATTATGATAGACCTGTATTTTCCTGCCTAATAACTTTATCAACTAATAATACTAGCCTGACATATCTATAATAAAACTATTAGATTTTTTTAAAAAGTGCATCACTCCTCTGGCTCATCTCCTCTGTTGACTTACGTTGGCCAAGAAATAAATATTTTACTAGACTTGATGAATATTGAATCTGATCCAATAAATAGGTAATCTCTCAGTGTTTCAATGCTGATAATGAGATACTCAGAACTACCTGAATTATTATGTTACATCTATTCACACTACCAATAATATTGATTTCATATTCTCAAACATTAAAAACTGTAGGTATAGTTGGGGTATATCAACCAAAATAAGGATGGACCATAATTTCCTGGTGGATATGCATTTGCTTTCTTACAATATACAAAATGATTATTCAGTTATAAAGCATTCATGGTGAATAAACAAATTTGAATAACACATTTCCCTCTGATTGATTTCTGGACACTATAATTTTAATGTGCCTTTAATTAATGAGATGAAGTTTCTGATAAACTACTTGGGATGAACTTCCTTATTGTGTTATTTATATACTGAAGGAGAAGCAAATACTTGCTAAGAACATTTGAAGCCCATGAAACTTATTATTGTATTTCAAGTCTAGGTGGTATTTCAACATTTCTGTTTTTTGTAATGATGCCTAGAAAATCTTTTAGCTTGTAGGTCATCCTTGAGAAAACAGATTTATCATGTGGTTCAGTATTGGTTGCCTAAACTACCGTACTTCCTTTCATGGCTGAATTGTTGAAACTGTATTTTGTGTAACATGAACACAGGCATTTCAATATACAGTAATTTAGAATGTCAAACTATTGTGTGCCTGCCTATCTGATTTCATGCTGGTTGCTGTTAGAATGATTTAGCTATACAATAAGTATAGCTGCCATATCATATCCAGTGTGTTTATATGGAAAAAGAGATTCAATATCAGAAATTGTTCATCTCCAGTATTGATACCACTAACATGTAAATGCTATGTATTGCGATCTTTCAAACGTTCCAGTTATTGCCAGAGGCTTCTCAGCTATCTATAAAATAATCATGGACAGAGGAGGCTAGTTAGAACCTACATTACATATCTTTTTCAGTTAACTCATCCAAAAAAGCAAGACTTTAGCGTGCCCCTTTCTTGATGTTTGCCTACCAATACAATACAATAATTTCAGATGTTGCTAGAAGTTTAAAGGAACATAGAGAGCTTCCATACATCAAAAGCAAATTCTAGTTCATCTAACCTAGCATTAACAGCAACTGCCAAGAATAGGTTTTTCCAGCTATATTTGGACTTGCCAAGGACTGAACCTGGGACCTTCTGCATGTATATCACATGTTCTACCATGCTATAGTCTCTTGTCAAGATACCTAGAACTTTCAATACTTCTTAATGGCAAAGAAATGCAATGGCATTTCTTTATGAACATGAACATCAAGACAACTGACACCTTCTGCCTGTCAAAAATATCAGCTGTGAAAACTAGTTGTGCAAATGATCTTTCCTCTCTTTGTTTCCACCTGGGCCTCCAAGAAGTAGAAGCTCTGTTCTACTTGTATTGGTAGGACCTTTAATCACAGTCCATTTCAGATACAAACTAGAATGTGGGTCTGTCAAATCAACAATTTTCTTCGGTTACTAAAACATATCCAGTTGTTCCATATCCAACCCTTCTTGGCAAGCAGAGAACCCAAGCTATTTATTTAAGATTCTGGCAGTGCATATTTGCACAATTTCTTGTGTTTCAAAAGCAAACAGAATGTCAATCCTTTTCCCCCCCCAGATACAGATACATTATGGCTCTATGTCATTACAGCAAGTATACCTCTAAGCATCCAAGAAGATCCAAGAATTGTAAGTAGCTTTGACAGTGTAGGACCTCAGAGATCCTGTCCTGAAAACAGTATTTATTCTTTTAAATTACTATGAAGATATATAATATGAAGATTATTAAAACTGTTAACAATTCTTCATATTGCTTGGGTATAGCTAGATTAGGATTAAGTGTGGTTGCGGAGTTTGTGGTTCAATGAGTTTGAGAATCAAGCTATTTTTGCATCTACCAGATTATCACATCAATGCATAACATGGTTCATTTTGATATTGAAGAGGGATTCTAAAACTGTAATTTGAACATATACTGGAGGTAATAGAGCAATTTGTAATTGCTTGTTTCTGAGCTGAGGATGCAATTTGGGGCTGCGGAGACAGTTATGTAAAAGGATTTTTTTTGGGGAGGGGGTTAATTACATTATTTGAGACCAGGCAAAAGAGCAATGGGGGTCAAGCAATTTAAGAATCACTGATATAGAACCTTAAATTGTCACAATAACTGTCCTTCATTAACCTAGGTTTGAGACTTAGTGTGTTATGTGCATTTCCTTAAATTTACTTTTTTGGTTCTATAACTTACTATTTCGTTTCACTTACCCTATAAATTGTGGAGGCAGATTTTTTTTTTTAATATTAAAGACAACGACAGACTTTTATGTGACATTGCATTTTACAACCGAATCACTTAGTGATGGAAATTCCAGCATCACTACTATCATTAAGAGAACAATGTACAAACTGCTTTTTTTTTATTGAAAAAGTTTTACAAAGCTTTTCCCCCCCTTTCCCCCCTCCCTTCACAAACCGCCCTCTTCCCTCCCCCTCCCCCTCCCACCCCCGACTTCCCGGAACAAACACAAGGTATAGTTAAAGATAAAACAAACATATGCTAAAAAATTTTCCCTCCTAACTCAATTATACTCCTACAGTTCTCATCAATTCCTAACCTCCCCCAAAACAATCAGAAATAATACATCCTAATCATTCAAAGGCAGTCCGATAACTCTTAGTCTGATATCTGTTTTGGATATAGTCAATCCATTTTTTCCATTCATTTAAGTATCTTTCTTGCGTATTGTCTTTCAAAAAGGCTGAGTTTTTGCCATCTCAGCCAAATTAGCAACTTTCAATATCCATTCTTCTATTGTGGGTACTTCTTTTTTCTTCCAGTACTGTCCTATCAGTAATCTTGCCGCTGTTATTAGATTTAAAATCAGTTTAGTCTCAATTACTGTACAGTCCGTGATAATTCCCAGCAGAAAAAATTGCGGCAGGAACTTTATCTTCTTTTTCAGAACATTTTGTAGAATCCACCAAATTCTTATCCAAAAAGCCTTAATATTCTTACAAGTCCACCAAATATGAAAATATGTAGCATCATCACAATTACATCTCCAACATTTTGTTTGCATATCTGGATACATACATGATAGTTTCTTAGGATCTAAATGTCAGGCCTGGAAACCATATTAGACTTTAGGGTTCCAGACGCTGCCACATTTTTCCCCTGAGAGGAGGAAGGGGGGCCTGAGGGGTATGATAACATTCTTCAAGCGGTCAAGGTCGGATGGTGTTCACATCTGCATGAAGAGTGGCAAGAAGATATTCGAATGAACTGGGAGAACGTGGGACCATGTGACCATCAAAGGGGTCAGGGGGGTGGGACTCTTGGGGTTTGTATAACTGGGAAAAGAATCCGGAAATTCAGTTTTGGAATTTCACTCATCTTGTGCCAGTTTCCTCATGCTAGTAAAGAACTCTGAAAACAATGGCTTCTGAGTTTTTTTTAATGAAGAAGGGGTTTTTCTGGAACCTAGACATTATTCCAAAACTCCTAACTTTCTTTTGCTAATGGTACCCTCTCCTCCACTCAGAGGGGGCCCGTTAGGGAAGTGCTGGGCCCCGGTCTCCGCAACATCCACAGCGGTGCAAAGACCCAATGAAGATGGAAGAGCAGCAAGCTGAAATCACCTACTTCCCATCGGAAGATATGACTCAAAAACCCGAAGTGGTAGAGCCTGCTTGTCAGCTTGGAGCACGGCCCAAAGACTCTGATTCATGGGTAAGCTGTCGTTCGGGAGAAAACATTTCCCCAGGGCGGAATGGAGAGCCCCCTCCCTCTTCTCAACCTCACTGGAGGACAGTAAAACCCGGAGAATCGGGAGAGTCACTGGATTGGGACCTGAGAAACCCCCTGAAATCCCAGTCCCTATTAGACCTCCCTGAAACTTTTGAGCATTTGGAAGTGAGGCCTCGTATAAGCTCAGCTCACCCACCTCAAGAGCCTTTAGCTCAGCCTAAATTCACCTTCCCTCCCACCAGAGAGGGAGAAATTACTGAAGCTCAAAGCCATTCTGATGAACGCAGGAGGACCTCCCTTCCCTCCTTCAGACGGCAGGGAGTTCCTAAAAGAATAATATCCTACAGGGGTGTTCAATTCACAGCCAAGTTCTGGAGGGAGTTCCTACGGTCCATTGGGTCGTCTCAAGGACTTAGCAGACCAATGGAGTGGCTGAAAAATTGAACTCGATGGTGGAACAATACATACGGTGTTATGTAAATTACCAACAAGAAAACTGGTCAGATTTGTTACCATTTGCAGAAGTCGCATATAATAATGCTATACACAGCAGCACGGGGTTAACCCCTTTTCAAGTAACCACTGGCATGGACTTCGTTCCAATGCCTGAACTCCCTGTGCAACCCCCCACTTCCGTTTCCCTAACGGACTGGATGAATTCGTTGAAAAAAGGTTGGGAAAATACAAAAAAGGCCTTAGCTGTGACAGCTCGGAATTACAAAGCCCAAGCTGACAGACACCGTTCCCTTCAACCCCCTTTTCGCATTGGAGATAAAGTCTTTTTATCTACTAAGTATCTGAGGTTGAGAATACCCAGCAGAAAATTTGGTCCAAAATTTTTGGGTCCTTTCCCCATTGTAAAAATTATTAATCCCGTTACCGTCCAACTCAAGCTCCCTCGAATGTTGGGGAAAATACACCCGGTATTCCATACCAGCTTATTAAAACCTGCTAGACATTCTGGTCTGAGACCTCAACCTGCCGCTCCCCCACCACCCTTGATAATCCAAGGTGAAACCCACTATGAAATCAAGAAAATCCTTGACTCTAGACTATACAGAGGTCAATTACAATATTTAGTCCACTGGAAGGGATATCCATTATCTGAATCGACTTGGGTCAAAAGTTGGAAAGTAAATGCAGACAATTTGATTAAACAGTTTCACGACACTTTCCCTGACAAACCTAAAAAACCTCTTGGAGAGGGGAGGGGGGGTAGAAGGGAAGTGTGGATCACTGACACTCTTCTTTATCAACTCTTTGTTTTCTTTCCTAGGATATAGCTTCTTTTCCAAGGGGGGACGCCTGTCAGGCCTGGAAACCATATTAGACTTTAGGGTTCCAGATGCTGCCACATTTTTCCCCTGAGGGGAGGAAGGGGGGCTGAGGGGTATGATAACATTCTTCAAGCGGTCAAGGTCGGATGGTGTTCACATCTGCATGAAGAGTGGCAAGAATGAACTGGGAGAACGTGGGACCATGTGACCATCAAAGGGGTCAGGGGGGTGGGACTCTTGGGGTTTGTATAACTGGGAAAAGAATCCGGAAATTCAGTTTTGGAATTTCACTCATCGTGTGCCAGTTTCCTCATGCTAGTAAAAAACTCTGGAAAACAATGGCTTCTGAGTTTTTTTTAATGCAGAAGGGGTTTTTCTGGAACCTTGACATTAAATGCCATCTATAAAACATTTTATAAAGTGGGCACAAAATTTTTTTGATAAAGTGGGCACAAAATTTTCAGGAGCCAATATTATTGGAAACTTGGGAAAAAAATTGGGTTAGAAATGTTAAATTTATGCAGGCACAGAATTTAAGGGAAAATTTTTATAAATTTTTTTATAAAATGCTCTTTTTTTAAACTTGTCCAAATTCTTTATTTTTCCCTTTATGATTTGCTTTCATTCATATATTCTGTTGCATTTGCTTGGAAATAACCATCATTAACTATAATCTGGATTTCCTGTTTAAATTTAATTTTCAAAGCCTTTTAAATAAAAACACAGTGGCTAACTATGGCTAAGAGTGATTGGTAGCAATATTTTATTTATTTATTTTTATTTTTATTTTATTTATTTATTTTATTTTGTCACACAGTATATATAAGCATAAGCATGAAATAATTATACAGTATATAAGCATATATATAAGTATGAGTATGTAATAACTATATTAACTGGATATAACGAAAGGAAACAATAGGACAGGAACGGTAGGCACGCTTGTGCTCTTATATACGCCCCTTACAGACCTCTTAGAAATGGGGTGAGGTCAATAGTAGACAATTTTTGGTTGAAGCTTTGGGGATTTTGGGAAGAGACCACAGAGTCAGGTAGTTTATTCCAGGCATTAACAACTCTGTTACTGAAGTCATATTTTCTGCAATCAAGATTGGAGCGGTTAACATTAAGCTTAAATCTGTTGTGTGCTCATGTATTGTTGCAATTGAAGCTGAAGTAGTCTTCAACAGGAAGGACATTGTAATAGATGATTCTATGAGTTAAACTCAGGTCATGTCGAAGGCGGCGTAGTTCTAAATTTTCTAAACCCAGGATTTCAAGTCTGGTAGCATAAGGTATTTTGTTGTATTCAGAGGAGTGGAGAACTCTTCTTGTAAAATATTTCTGGACACGTTCAATTGTATCGATGTCTGAAATGTGGTATGGGTTCCAGACAGTCGAGCTGTATTCAAGAATTGGTCTAGCAAATGTTTTATATGCTCTGGTTAGTAGTGTAGTGTTTTTGGAGAAGCAGCTACGCAAGATTAGGTTTACAACTCTTAGAGCCTTTTTTGCAATATAGTTTCAGTGGGCTTTGGCACTTAGATCATTTGATATGAAAACTCATATAAATAAAACATATAAAACAGTAAACTAGGATTAAAGCAAACTCTGGAAATAGAAGGGGATTTTTGTAAATTATGCAAGTGCGTAATTCTCAGCATGTGCCACAACTCAATGATGTTGGAATTACATAGTGTGTTTACTGTCACAAATGAATGCCCTGATTTACAACACATGCTTTTTCAAAAAATTACTATATCTCCTTAGTAATAGCAATAGCATTTAGACTTATATACTGCTTCATGGTGCTTTACAGCCCTCTCTAACTTACAGAGTCAGCATATTGCCCCCAACAATCTGGATCCTCATTTTACCGACCTCGGAAGGATGGAAGGCTCAGGTAAGCCTTCAGGTAAGCAGGTAAGAATCAAACTCCTGGAGTGAGCAGTGAGTTAGCCTGCAGTACTGCATTCTAACCATTGCACCACCATGGCTCTTAGGTTCAGATGTTTGAAAGCTTTAACAGAAAATAACAATGCTGCTGTTACAGCACTGTGGCTTCCAAAATCTGAATGTAAAACATATATAATTATTACTGAATCTGAATAAATATTCATATTCTATTAAACAGTGTTATCAGGGGCTAACTGCAGCATGACAATAATTCTTAAAACAGTTCAAGTAATAAATTTGAAAGGAGGTATTACTGTTTTAAATACTTCAAACAGTCTCTAGAATACAATTGACTACTGGGAAGTGACTTAGTTCCCAATTGCCTTTCAACATTCTTCTACATTTACATGATCGGGGTGGGTTCCACTTACCTTTACTACCAGTTCGCAATGGGAGCGCACCTGCGTGCGTGCCTCCTTTGCTCGTGCGCTTCCTTCGCTCACACGCTTCCTTCACTTGCACGCTTGCGCTTCTGCACATGTGCAGAAGCTTCTGTGCATGCTCAGATCATCCATGATGATGTCCGGGTGGATGGGCAGAGCCTCCCACCACCATTACTACCGGTTTACAAGAATCGGACCGAAACGGGAGCAACCCACCACTGTACATGATGATAAATTATACTTACCAACCGCAGACTTTTCAGGAACATTGGCTATATAAATATCCTTGGTAAATTTGGGCTCATTGTCATTGATATCATGGATTTTAATGATAAATTCTGATTCTGGTTCCACCTGTCTTCCAGTATTTCGATCTATAGCCTTGGCACGTAACACATACAGAGACCTTTCTTCTCTGTCCAGCCTTTTTGCTGCATGAATATCTCCTGTGTTTTCATCTATAACGAATACGCTGCCAGCTCCATCTCCTGTTAATATGTATTTTAAATTTCCATCTCCTTTATCTTGGTCAGTGTGTAGCTTTAAGAAAATAAAAAGAAAGAGACAGAGAGAGAGAGAGAGAGAGAGAACAAATTTTATAAATAGATGCATTGTTATTAAAGACAATCTATTTCAGCAGGTATGAATAGGACTTCACAAATCTTTTGTGTAATTGAGGTCAGCAGTGGTTATCATCTCTTTCACTGATGGAGAAATAAAGTGATGAAATTTAAGACTTTGGTCACACAAGCAAAATATTTTAGCAAATGGATAAAGGACAAAGAAAGTACAGAAGGTAAGATTACTGTAATAAAACTAAAGTGAGATGGAAAATGTAAAATAGTTTCTTTCCCAGGTTGACTTGTACCAACAGAGTTTTTAAACAGAAAACCATCCTATTGATAGCAATTAATAACCTTTCTACTATTTAAGTATATTATCAATAGCTATATTGTTTTTCCGAATCATCATGTGTGTGAAAGTATTTCTTTTTAAATGAGGTGAAGTGTTTCTTTTTAAATAAGTAATAAAGAAAAGAAAATATAACAATAAAAAAACTTGCCTACTTAAAATCAAATATAGAAAATCCAGTCCAGAATCCTGCTTAAAAAAATTGAAATATATCTGTTATAACACAAGTTACCTTTTGAAGACCTCAAATGTAAAGGTCCCTTGGATATGGAGAACGGATGAATAATAGTAATGAGATGAGATTTCTAACAAAATTAAATGTATAGTTATTCTTTTATGGATGCATGCATAAATGGTTTTTTCTAATATTATTTATCAATGATGAACTAAACAACTATTACTGAAATACCATGTTTCTCCAAAAATAAGATCCTGTCATACATACATACATACATACATACATACATGTTGAACCCTGAAAGAAGTGCTTGGCCTTATTGCCATGCACTCAAAAGCCCAATTGGGCTTAATATCAGGGAATGTCTTATTCTGGGGAAAACGGGTATATATAGCAATAACACTTAGACTTATATACTGCTTCATAGTGTTTTACAGCTCTCTTTAAGCGATTTACAGAGTCAGCATATTGCCCCCAACAATCTGAGTCCTCATTTTACTGACTTCAGAAGGATGGAAGGCTGAGTCAATCTTGAGCTGATGGGAATCGAACTGCCAAATTGCTGGCAGCCAGTAGTCAACAGAAATACCCTGTAGTACTGTATTCTAACCACTGCTCTACCATGGCTCTCTATACAAGTAGCCCTTGACTTACCACATTTGTTTAACAACCTTTTGAAGTTACAGCAGTGCTGAAAGCAATGACTTATGACCAGGCCTTGTACTTACAACCATTGCAGCTTTCCCAAGTCAAATGATCAAGATTCAGGTACTTGGAACTGGCATGTATTTACAACAGCATTTTGGGTCATGGGATTGCCATTGCAATCTTCCTCGGGGTCTTCCAATAAGTAAAGTCAAAGGGGAAAGCTGTATTCACTTAACAACTGCATGTGTTGGTTAATCACTGAAGCAAATGGATACCAGTAGTAAAACCAGGTGTGACTCATTTAACAATTGCAACACTTAATGATAAAGGTTTCAGTTCCAATTGTAATCATAAGTCAAAGTCTATCTGTACTATATTTTATTTAGTTTTGAATTCCTTTCACAATGGCTTACAACAATTGAAGCCCACAACGGTCAAAACAGCCAAGGTTTCAGGAGCAATCTCACAATCCAAAATCCACTTATTTTGTATATGATAATGTGCACACATAAGAATTGTGGTTTGGGTTTGGAGATAATTTTTTCTATCTTGCCTCTTTTGGTCTTCCATCTCTCTCCTTCCCCCATTCATCACTTACAGGGACAGTTCTAAGGCAGGTGGGCACCTTTAGAAAATTGAGAACTTACTTTGAATATTTTTACAAAATGGCAGCTAGAAGAGCCTTCCTACTAATGAATTTTATAAAACACTACCTCCAGGTCACAAAAGATAAGAGATAAGATAAGATAAATTTATTGTCACTTTTTTCTGTGAAAACACTGGCACATACTAAAAGATGAAATTCTGATGCCTGCTCTCAAAATAAAATAAATATATAATCATACACATACATGCACACACATATACATATGCTATATACATATCAGTGGTGAAATCCTACTGGTTCACAGTGAACCAGTAGTGATAAAAGCTACTGGTTCAGTGAACTGGTAGTAAAAGAAAGATACCTGTTGGTCTGAACCGGTATTTCCAATGATCAGCTGTGCCACACGATTTAAAATCACTAGAAAGCAGGAAATCCTGCTTTCTAGTGAATCTAAATCATGAGGCAAAGCTGTTTCCCCCCTCCCCCTCCCTTCCCAAGCCTTCTTTTTCCATGCGCAATATGCATTTGGCGCATACTGCACATGCATGTGCAGAGTGCATTTGGTGTGCACTGCACATGCTCATGCAGCGTGTGTTTGGCATGCACTGTGCTTATGTGTGCGCAGCGTGTATTTGGCATACACTGAACATCGCACATGCACTAGCAGCAAACCGGTGGCAAACTGGGAAGGATTTCATCACATACATATATATATATGTATGTATGTCTTTGGTTATTTGGGTTTTCTCCCGCGTAAAATTGGAAGTGTCTTGGCGACGTTTTGACGAAGTCTCATTTGCCATCTTCAGGCTGGTGTTTACAGCTTCGTGCTTCTAGGAGCAATGTGTGATCAAAGAAGCACGAAGCTGTAAACACCAGCCTGAAGATGACGAATGAGACTTCGTCAAAACGTCGCCAAGACACTTCCAATTTTACGCGGGAGAAAACCCAAATAACCAAAGACCTACATACAAACACCCACAAAAACCTCAGAAAACACACACACACACACACACACATATATATAAAATATTTGTGTATGTGTGTTTGTGTGTTTGTGTATGTGTGTGTGTGTGTGTGTGTGTGTGTATCTGTAAGGTTTCCCTTGCACATATGTGCTAGTCATTCCTGACTCTAGGGGTCGGTGCTCATCTCCATTTCAAAGCTGAACAGCCAGTGCTGTCCGAAGAAGTTTCCATGGTCATGTGGCCGGCATGACTAAACGCCAAAATGCACGGAACGCTGTTACCTTCCCCCCAAAGGCGGTCCCTATTTTTTCTACTTGCATTTTTTACATGCTTTTGAACTGCTAGGTTGGCAGAAGCTGGGACAAGTAGTGGGAGCTCACCCTGTTATCCGGCACTAGGGATTCGAACCATTGAACTGCCAACCTTTTGATCGACAAGCTTAGCATCTTAGCCACTGAGCTACTGCGTCCCTATATATATATATATATATACACATATATATATACACACACATACATATAAGCACATACACAAACACTCATAAATATATACATAGGTGTATTAATCACAGCCCATCTTGAATATATAGTGGGGGGGGAAAGAGTCTCAAAAATGTTAACACAAATACTTTGGCTATTTGGAAAAGAAACCAAAATCTAAAGTTGGTACAAAAACATTTTACAGCTTTCACTGGGGATATGGAAACAACTACGTGTAAGGTTTAATTCTTGTCTTTGGTAAAGATTCTAATCTTGTTGAGCTAACTCAATGAATCTTTTGCTGCATCAAGAATTGATGCTAAGCTGGGAAGTGTCAAAATTTGATCATGAAGCTGGTTGGGTAAACATTTTTTTATTGAGTTATAGACCGTTATAAAATACAAAATAAAAAAGTAAATAGGAGAGCAGTTGGGGGGGGGGACAGAAAGTGGGAAGAGAAGTGAAGAAAGATGTGGGGGGGGGGAGAGAAAAAGAAGCATTGATTGCTGACTCTCTGTTACAGTAAAATAAGGCATTAACACCAAATCACAACTTTTTGCTTTTCCATAATAGTACAAACAAGCCATTTCAATAAAGATCTATCAGTCTAATCTGTACAACCCATAATCAGAGTTTCATTCTTTCCAGCATTGAGCACGATGTTCAGAAGAGGTCTCCATGTAAAACACTGTATAATTCAGTGGACAAGGAATTTTGGATATAATATGGTGCTTGAACAGTGGGAAAATATGTGGACGAAGGGTTTAAAATTGACATTGAATTATAATCTAAAAGACAATTTATACAAGATGATGTATCACTGGTATTTAACACCAGTTATCTAAGATGTATAAAGGTATGTCAAATGAATGTTGGAAGTATAAAAGCAAAGAAGGGACTTTTTATCATTTATGGTGGACATATGATAACGCAAAAAAAATGGCGTATGGTTCATATTTTAATATAGAACATTTTGAAAATGGATATAAAAATGAAACCAGAACTTTTCCTTTTGGGGCTAATGGAAAAAGAACGGAAGAAAAAATTTGGAAGTTTATTACTATTTACCCAGGGGTAGTCAACCTTTTTATACCTACCACCCACTTTTGTATCTCTGTTAGTAGTAACATTTTCTAACTGCCCACCAGTTCCACAGTAATGGTGATTTATGAAGTAGGGAAATAACTTTACTTTATAAAATTTATAAAGCAGAGTTACAGCAAGTTAAAGCATACAATAATACTTACTTACCATTTAGTTTCACTTACGTAACATGAGCTAAACTTATGTGAGGGCAATACAAATAGTATATTTTCAGAAATTTAAATTGTCACGGGGAATTTTATGAAAACGTAATGAAAATGTTTTTAAATAAAGCTATGTTTTTTTTAAAAAAAGTCAATTAAATTTTAAAAAAGGAAAGTGCTTCAGTATCGGACAAAACCCCTACCACCCACCATGAAAGCTGGAACACCCACTAGTGGGTGGTAGGGACCAGGTTGACTACCACTGCTATATACCCATACTTTTCGGAGTTTAAGACACACTCCCTCCCCCCCAAAAAAGAGGGTGGAAATTTTGGTGCCTCTTATACACTGAATACAGCCATTTTTGGCTTCCTGAAACCCCGTCCTGTGCATCCTGCTTTTGTGAAAAACAGGCCCATATTTTTGCAAAAATGGGATGCAAAGAGGGTTTGGGAGACCTGCACAGTGCTCCTGGAGGCTGGGGAGGGCAAAAAACTATTTTTTTCTTCTTTACCTCTTCAAAATCTTGGTAAATTTTATACTCCGGTTCATCTTATAGTCCAAAAAATACGGTATGTTGACAGCAGCAAGACTATTGTATGCACAAAAATGGAAGGACACTTCAATTTCTACCATGGAAGAATGGTTGCAGAAGTTGATGGAGTTGGATGAAATTGCATAACTGACTACTTTGATTAAAGAAAAGAACATAAGTACTTTTGTTTCCACATGGAGGCTGCTTCTGAAAATTTGATAATGAATCTTGATACTACCCAGCCTCTCTATTTACTAACCCCAAATCCATATGATGCTCTTACCATTTTAGCCAGATTTATTGAAGTGTAAATTCTCTCTGAAAAAGCAAGGCACTAAAGAGGTCGGAGTCCCAGGAAGGAGCATGGGGTTGTCATGGGAGGGTGAAGGATGCCACAGGTATGCTGTATGGAACAAAGTCAGGCTAGCAGAGGTTATGGGCAGGTTGGAAGGAGACCAGGGGAGGACAGCAGTATTTGCAGTTAGTTTGGGAGAGGCTTGGGAGGACTAGCAGAAACCGCATGTGGGCAAAGGTACTGCTGCAGAGAAGCACTATGGATAAATGGGAGGGTGTAAAGGGATAATATACAGCATGAATTACTTGGAATAGCGGGTTTCTTGGGGAAAAAAATCAAGTTACTGGCGTGATTTGCAACCTCCCCTGCCAGTTTTCCAATTGATTTTGCTTGTGGAAAGCCAGCAGGAAATATTGCAAATGGTGATCACATGACTGGGGTTTGGTGCAATATGAGTGGGGTTTGGTGCAATATCATAGTTATGATCTGGACACCTGAGAACCCAGATTGTGAGTATGTGACTGCAAGGATACTGTGTTGGCTGAAACTTCAAGGACTGAAGGACTGGCCTTAAATCATTTATTTTCAGTGCCACTATACCTTTGAACATTCTCTGAACAAAAGGATATAAGTGTTGTGGTCCACCAGTGGCCTGTGGAACTGGCAGCAGAGTTGGACAGTGAGGAAGTTGAAGAGGAACATGGGCCAGTCTGGGGAAGGCTCGGATGAGGGCTCTGTGTCAGAGGCAGAGAGGGGCCAGGGCCATCTGGGAATTATGTGCTGCCTCTGGATCCTCCAGCAAGGCAGAGGAAGAGGGGGAACCTGTTCCCAGTGTACGCATGCACAGAGCTGCCAGAAGGAAAGAACATTTAAGACAAAAGGGATGACTCAGGAGTAGGGTTTAGAGATGATTGGTCCCTCCCATAAGACATAAAATAGAAGCAAAGCACGTAAGCCTTTTCAGGAAGCAACTTTGTTTGTTCTGGTCGGTTTAAATTCTGAAGCTCCGTTTTGACTCTGTGCTCTGTGTGGCCTTGCAAAGCTAAGTGCCAATTAGGTCTTTGGCAGCATGTCAAGGGAGATAAAGGTAGGTGCTTATCAGCCTTATCCAGAAGGACTGTGGCAAACCTCTGTTGGACTCTTTATGAACTATTTGTGACTCATTTCAGGCTGTGAATGAACATAATTCACAGCCATTGAAATAAAAAGAGGGGTTTTGGGACTAATTGTGTGTTTTTTACTGTCTCAGGAAGCCTAGATCAGAACAATAAGCCGATCTTATCTGTACAGTGTGTTTATTTGGTAGTTGTATGTTTACTGTCAGAGACAGAGTATTGAGTTTATACTTTAATGTATTTCATTATGTTGCTTCACATAAAGGGATTGTTTTTGTTAAAAGAATATATGAAGAAATAGGCATTATTAGATTGAAATATGTATTTCATCTGAAACCTTGAGATTCTCTATTCCCTTGCAAATTTTTCTCACAGCTGCCTTCTAAGAACTATGAAAGGGGGGAAAAACATCTCTAATATTTGATATTTCAGCTAAAACTATCCTGAAATTTCCCCTCAGTTGTTTCGTTTTCTTCCCTCAGAAAGAAGATTTTGTTTTTCTACCATTTTCTCAGAGTCCCAAGGGTTAATTTTAATTCCTCTTAATGCTATTCTGGAGCTTATTTTATTGTTGGAAGCAGTAGAGGGAGCTAATGCAGGTACTGTTGCTCTCTGTTGCTCAATTTTTCATTATTGTGAAGTCTGTGCAGCTGCTTGCAATTCCTAATTGTACAAAAAATCCTTATGATGTCTTCTTCTAATGTTTAAGTTTAATGTTTAAGTAAATCATGAGACATAAGGAAGGCAGCAGGCCAGTGGAAAGATGATTGCATACTGTAAAACAGGCCATTCATGAGTCTCAGTCAAACTCTCTCCTTCTTATCAGAAGCAATTCTGATGAAATTTAATTGAATGATCCAGTCTAAGAATTTCTGCTCTGGATAGCAGGTTGGGTTAGAAGACTACCAACGTCCACCAAGATTTCACTTTCTATTAATTCCTATTTATGATTGGGGTCATCTATCAACACAGAGTTTACTATAATCAGTAGGCTGATGAGGCACATTTTTATATCTCTACCTCAACCTAAATAGACTGCAAGATATATTTTGTTGGATTCATCCAAGTGAGAGGGACATTACTGCTCCTTTGCGCTATCAAAATGTGGGGCTCAAACTAGACAGCAATGTTTAGACATTTTTTAAACTTGAGCTGACACAAGTTTAAAAAAATACTGTTCTCAATGCAAAGCAGGACTGTCCACTGCCAATACAACCTATTCCCATATTTTCCTGCTTCACACTGAAAGTATGTCAGCTCAAGCATTGCTGTCTAGTTTGAGCCCCATTAGGGCCACTAATGCCCTTCAAAAATGGTTAGCAGCCCATACTAAAAACTGTGTAGTCTGATGCAGTAAATGTGTACATAATCCAAAAGAAGGGTAAGCAAGAAATCATAACAGAATATGTTTGAACTTGCATTGTGACAATCTGTAATTTTCATGATTTTCTGTTATTCTCTCTCCCTCTCTCCCTCTCTCTCTCTCTCTCTCTCCCTCCTACACACAGAGAGAGAAACAGAGGTGGTTGGGGGGTTGCCAAACAAATCTTCTTAGCTGTTAGCAACTCCACAAACAAAAGATATAGTAAAATTTCCCCTAAGAAAAGGGGGACTCTGCTCTTCTGGCAAGAAAGAAGGGAAAACTGTAAACATAAAGGAAAGGCAGACAAACATGATTCTAGACAGCACTGACTGTTGATGGCTTTTCATTAGTTCCAGGAGAGATCAGAGAAAGACTTTTGAAGTCATTATGAGTGGAAGGTCCAAAGAACCCACTAATGGAGTATCCGATACAAATGACTACTGTGAAAGCCACAAAAAAAGAAGAAGTCCATATATTGTCAGCCAGAAAAAAAGAGACTAACAGCCCACCAGAGAATGCCAGTTAACCTAATTAACTCCTTTATTTACTCCTCTCATAGAGAAAATATATCTATAGGATGGCTAAGATTCAACAATCACTTGGTGGCACATAATCAACCAACCAATCAATCAATCACTTATTTGTAAGTAGGACGTAAGAAGGGAAATTAGAATAGAAATACCTACATTTACTCCATGCTCTGGCTACACATGTATTCAGTAGGGGAATTACCTCACTTTAGAACCAGACATGCTATATGGTAACATACTTTTTTCTCAAAGATGGGTGAATATTATTTTAACAGCCAAGGGGAAAAGCTTCACACAATTATTCACCATGATGAAACAGACATTCTTGCCTCTGGAAGGTTAAGCACTGCATCAAAATGGATTTCAGCAGAACCGCAAACCTAGCCTGCATCCAAACTTTTCCTTTGCTAACAGGAAGAGGAGGGATTATTTTACTCATGAAATAATAAGGTACAACTGCTTTTGATCTACATTCTTTCTAATTCCTTTATGGTTATCCTCCTTCAATAATCTGTAAGCTAATTTTTAAAGCTCTGCCCACAAATAGAGCTAATTTCCAGTTTTGACTTTAGCACTCTCTGTCTATCAAAGAGAATACAAGTTGTGTATTCACAAGCTTTCCTGTCTCTCTTCCTTTATTTGAAGCAAAATTATTAGTTTGTCATCATATTTGCCTCCTTCCCTTCCTTTTTCCAGGACCAGCTGACTTCACTATGGGTAGCTTACAAAATATCAAAGGTGTAATTAAAATACTATTAAAAATACTTTTAAAAACATACCATAACAAAACAGACAACATTCAAAAAACATAACTAGGTGTCAATTAGTTTCCAGAATCTTTGCAGGGTAAAAACCATACCTGTCTTAGAGGGAATGCTATTTCAGAGGCTTGCAATATAGGGAAAGTGATTTAAATACAAAATATACTACACTGATTTTGGTTCCAGAGATTCCCCAGAGTGCTGACTTTATTCTAGCTTCAAATTAAGTGGCTTCTCCTTTTAAACACTCTTCTCAAAAGGAACATTGGCTTACCTGAAGGTTCCTTCTATGTATGCTGCGTGAGAGTCCAAAGCAATGGGTTGTTAACTTCATCTGATTGGCCTGAGACTGAGTTGAATTTGTTTAAACACACCTCCTCTTCCTGTTTAGCTCCAGTTTATTAACGAAGAAGCGGTATTGGAGAAGACGAACTCAATGTGAAAACTGGAAAAAACGGAACAATAACCTCCAGATCCCTGTATATAGACAAAAAACAATAAGTGAAAATAGGGAGGGGTTGGACTCTCACGCAGCGTACATAGAAGGAACCTTCAGGTAAGCCAATGTTCCTTCTCCTGTACGCTGCTAAGAGAGTCCAAAGCAATGGGATATACCCAAGCTAAATATCCCTAGGGCAGGAAAGGAAAGATTAGGAAGACTCAGCAACAGGAAGAACTCGCTGCAGGACCCTCCGTCCGAATGAGGCCTCGGCTGAGGCAAATTGGTCCATCTTGTAGTTTTTAATAAATGGCGAAGGAAAGGCCCACGTGGCTGCTCTGCAAATGTCCAAGATAGAGGCCTGGGTGGCCCAGGCAGCTGTGGTGGCCGCGCTGCGGGTGGAGTGTGCAGTGATGCGGCCTGGAAGATGGTGTTTCTGCTGGTCGTAGGCCATGGAAATACAGGCTTTTATCCACCTGCCTATGGTGGATGGGGAGACTTTGGTGCTCAGAGGCCTTGGTTGAAAGGAAACAAATAGGGATTCTGTCTTCCTGAAAGGAGCTGTTCTGTTGAGGTAAATACGCAGGGCCCTTCTTACGTCCAGCGTGTGCCATCGATGCTCCGATGGATGCTTGGGATGAGGACAAAAATCCGGTAAGATGACTTCTTGAGACCTATGAAAGCTTGTGTTTATTTTAGGAAGAAAGGTAGGGTCTAATCGGAGAATGACTCGGTTAGAGTGAAAAATCAATAAGTCCTTCCTGACCGAAAGGGCAGCGATCTCGGAGATCCTGCGGGCTGAGGTTATGGCTATGAGAAAAGCGACTTTAAAGGTTAAGAGCTTGAGACTGGAGGAGCTCAAGGGTTCAAAAGGGGAAGACGTAAGCTTCTGAAGGACAAGGGTTAGGTCCCAGGTAGGGTATCTGTGTACCGGAGGCGGTCGCAGATTGTAAGCTCCCCTCAGAAAACGTCGGATACGGGGTGTTGAGAAAGTGTGGAGGTCCCGTCACAGAATAAAACAGTGGCAAGAGCTGCAACCTGCCGGCGGATGGTGTTGGTGGCTAAACCCTTGTCCAATCCGTCCTGGAGGAATTGCAGGATATGTCTAATGGAGGCAGAAGTAGGTTCTATTCGATGTCTAAGACACCAGCGATGGAATGATGACCATGTGGCCTCGTAAATACGCGTTGTGGATGGGCGTCTAGAAGCCAGAAGGGTGGAGATGACCCCCATGGAATGCTTTTCTTTCCTTAGTATCTCCCTGTCAAGTGCCAGACGGCTAGTTGGTAACATTGAGGTTCTGGGTGGAGAATGGCTCCTTGGCGTGAAATCTGATCCGTGGAATTCGCCAAGGTGGATTGATGGACAGGCTCACCAGATCCGCAAACCAACTCCGTCGAGGCCAGTAAGGGGCTATGAGGAGAACTTCTGCCTTCTGTTCCAAGATCTTTCGTATGACCCTTGGCAGAAGGGGAGTCGGGGGAAAGGCATAAAGAAGGCCCCGGGCCACTGACATCGTAGAGCATCTGTTCCTTCTGCTCCTGGGGTTTGGAACCTGGAGAAGAACCTGGGAAGTTGTTTGTTGGTCGGGCTGGCAAAGAGGTCTACTATGGGTTGCCCGAATTTGATCGTGATTGTGAGAAACAGATCCGGATGCAGTTGCCACTCTGATTGATCGATGGTCGTCCTGCTCAGCCAATCCGCTTGTGTGTTGGCGACTCCGGATATGTGGGCTGCCTGTAGTGAGAGAAGATGTTTTCTGCCCACAGGCCTATGGCTGCAGCCTCTTCATCAATATGCGGGATCGGGTGCCTCCTTGACGGTTCACATGGGCCTTTGTGGTAGTGTTGTCCGTCAGCAGTAGCACATGATGGTTTGATAGCTGCGCTTGGAAGTACCTGAGAGCTAGATGAGCAGCTCTCATTTCCAACCAGTTGATGTCGTTCTTGAGGTCGTTGGGGGACCAACGACCCTGAGTTACCTGGTCTGATAGGTGGGCACCCCAGCCGTAGAGGCTTGCATCCGTGGTGAGGACGAGACGGCAATGTTCCTGGAATGAGCAGCCCTTTGTCAGGGCTGGAGACAGCCACCACTGTAGAGACTTTCTGACCTTTGGGGGCAGAGGAATTCTGATTTCGGTATGGCTGTTGCCTGTTCTTTGGTGTGGGAGAAGAAGCCATTGTAGGGGTCGTGAGTGAAGACGTGCCCAGGGCACGATCGACAGACAAGAGACCATCTTTCCCAATAACTGTGAGAGCAGTGAAAGTGGAACTCTCTTGAGTGCCTTTACCATTTTTGTCGTGTCTCTCAAGTTGAGGAGACGGTCTCGGGAAAGAAACACCTGGCAGGATCTGGTGTTGATTCTTGCTCCCAGATGGACAATTTTGGTCGTAGGCACTAGATGGCTCTTTGCTTTGTTGACCGAAAAGCCATGATCCTGTAGGGATTGAATTGTTACCTGTAAGTCCCGTAACGCCTGCTGGGCGGAAGACAACAGAATCAATATATCGTCCAGGTAACATTGCATTCTTACTGGAATTGTGCGAAGGTGGGCCGCCACAGCATCCAGAATCTTGGTGAAGGTACGAGGAGCGGAAGATAGACCAAAGGGCAGGGCCCTGTATTGAAAGTGGGCTCCGGCATAACTGAACCTGAGAAAGCGTCTGTGGGCTGGTCTGATGGGTACATGTAGATAGGCCTCCTTGAGGTCGATGGATGTTAGATAGTCCCCTCTTCTGATGCTTCCTAAGATTGAATTGAAGGAGTGCATCTTGAATCTGCGATATTTGATGTGAAGGTTCAGTTGCTTCAGGTCTAAGATGGCTCTGGTGCCGCCTGATTTTTGTCCACTAGGAAAAGAATTGAATAGAAGCCGGTCCCTGGTGAGGCATGGGAACCGGTTCTATGGCACTGATGGACAACAGGTGTTGAATCTCGTCTTCCATTTGAGCCCTCTTGGTGGGTTCTTTGGGAATCTGGCATTGGATGAATCTCCTCGGAGGAATTGAATTGAATTCGAGGGAGAGACCAAGGGTGATGGTTTGCAGTACCCAGGGATCGGTTGTCGTGTGGGACCAGGTAGGAACTTGGTGAGACGACCGCCGATGGGGTCCTGGCCGGGATAGTCATTTGTTCCTGCGATAAGGTCGGAAACCGGATCCACGGTAGGGACGTCTGGTCTGGGATTGCCTGGTCCTGTCACGAAAGGACTGTCTGTCCTGAAACCTGTCAGGGGGAGGTTGGAAGGAACGTTGATAGGCCGGGGATTGGAACCCGGGATCCTGGGTGCGAAAAGGCTGTCTGCGGTAAGGAAGAGAAGGACGTCTATCTGAACGTCTAGAGACGTAGGGAAGGATCTTACGTTTGTCTTTTCCCTCAACTAAAATAGGGTCTAGGGCTTCACCAAAGAGAGATCCACCCTTAAATGGGGCAGCCGCTAACCGCCATTTGGTCTTCATGTCGGCTTGCCATTGTCTGAGCCATAACAGCCTCCTGGAGGTGATGCTGGAGGCAAGGGCTCGGGATGCAAATTTTGCAGAATTAAGGGTGGCATCCGCAGTGTATTCAGCAGCCGCTATCAATTTATTTATGTCCTGATGTAATCTGGAGTCATCCTGAGGAATCCTCTCCTGCATTTGTCTGAGCCATATCAAAGAGGTTCTAGCAAAGAATGAGGCTGCTGTGGCAGATCTGATAGCCCAGGCAGCCGCTTGATGGGTTTTGCGGGTGGAGAGTTCCGCTCTGCGGTCCTCCGTTCGGAGACCTTCTGCTGCATCTGAAGGTATAATGTTGGAGGAAGAAGCCAAAGTGGCAATTGGGGTGTCTGGTAGGAACCTTGAGGAGGTCCTCAAGATCTTGATCCGTCATGTACATCTTTTTGTCTGAGCCACTAGGAGTAGGAATGGCACCAGGGTGACCCCATTGACGTTGGATGGTGTCCAAGAAGAGCTTGGGTGAAGGAATTACCCGTTGCTCTGAGACTGGTTCAGTAAAGAGGAATTTGTTGGGGTCTGACGGATCTGAAGCTCCCTCAGATTGGCGTAAGGCAACCCCCATGTTGGCCGTAACTTTTGCCTTGTGTAGTAATGTGTAGAAAAGCTCATGGCGAAAAAGGCCGGTGGGAGCAGGTTTGTCTGGGGCAGACTCTTCGTCTTCAGACAGATTATACTCTGCTATGTCTTCCTCCCCCAAAAAGGAGTCCTCACTATGGTGTGAAGGGGTTGGAGGCGTGTGCGCAGCGCATAGTCTGGGTGGGTGGCTATCAGAATGGGGTCTTTGGTCAGAGCTGCCCGAAGGAGATGGAGCTGGGAAACCTCTCTGAGTGAAGGCATTGTCAATGCCTTGAGAAATGGTTTGCATGATAAGATGACGTATATCCTGAGAAATGGCAGGATTACTGTCCTCTCTGTGGGAGACTCCCGCTGCTGTGGGAGTGAAGGTGGCAGAAGGTGCCTGATGTGGGGCTCAGGCATGGCTCTAGAAGAATCTCCAAAACTGTACAAATTGTTTCCTGGTTTCTCCTGAACCACTAGGGATAGTGGGAGACCATCCAGGCTGATTTAATAGAGGAGAATCTTCAGTTAGTGGAACAGAAGTTTCCTGCCTTCCTCTGCTAATCTTTGTTTTGCTTTATCAAATTGCCTATCCAAGGCCCGTTGTCTTCTGAGGCATCTCTCTGCAGGAGGAGAGGTTTGGAGAGAAGTAGAAGACTTAGATTTGGTGGCAGAAGCCCTTGATTTGGATCTGCTCTTGTGAGGGGGAGGAGCCACGCTAGTAAGGTGTCCTTGGGAGGGCGAGGCAGAAGCCCGGGAAGGAGATCTGCTGCGATCCGCCATCTTGGAAATGAGGCCTAGTGGTTTTCAGAGGCCTTGGAATATATGCCCAAATAATATAGTGGCCCTGATCTGAGAATCCTGGAATAAGATCAAATAATAAGGGCCAGTTAGCACCAAGCTGACACCACAGCCGGATTCAAAGCATTCAAAGGCTGCATGGGGGATTGCTTTGGGGGGGGGTCCCCAAATGGCGCGAAGCAGGCACCACTGCTCCTATAGCGCCCTTTTTACTGCAGCGTTGGCAGGGGGAACTAGCCTCCGACACCACAGATCTTTTCTCCACCCTGCAGGCGAAGCCGACACCACGGCTTCTCCTGCGCTCCGCTGGCCTCCACTTACAGTTTGGTGAGGTCCAGCGATGTCCGTTCCTCAATCCGGCGATTCTACGAGGCTTGAGAGGCTTGGAATGTGAAAAATGGCCGCCTCGGCGGCTCAGCTGAGCGGCGCTGGGCTGCGCGCAAGCACGAGCCTCTTTCCTTGCCGCTCCGGCTCCCAGCAGTCAAGAAAAACAATTGGGCACTTTAAAACTTTTTTTAAGAATTGTTCATAATTTATTGAAGTCCTATGAGCTGATAAAGAGTCAGAAGCAATGGAGCTAAAGGAGGTAGTCTCTCTATGGCCGACTGAGTTAATAAACTGGAGCTAAACAGGAAGAGGAGGTGTGTTTAAACAAATTCAACTCAGTCTCAGGCCAATCAGATGAAGTTAACAACCCATTGCTTTGGACTCTCTTAGCAGCGTACAGGAGAACTATATTTTTCCAGTTACTGTTTTGCTTTCTCCCACTGCTACAGTCGTCTCTTGCAAACATTACAGATAGTCCTCAACTTACAACCATAACTGAGCTCCAAAATTATGGCTGTAAGTCAGTGAAAATCAATAACTTTATTATCTACCACCTGTCTTACAAGAAAGTCACCAGACTGTTTTCCTTCCCCTGGGAAGGTGCAGCTGTGCAAGAATTCCAAGCTAGGCCCTGACTTGGCCTCTCCTTCCAGCTTGGTTATCAGTTGCCCAGAATCATGGTCACATGACTGTGGGATATTGCAAACAGCCATAAGGACGAGCCGGTTACCCATTGTCCAAAATGTGATCACAGGAAAGCAGGGCTATGTGGATGGCCACTATCACTTCAAAATCATATTGTAAGTAGCTTTGGGGGGGGGGAGGTGTCTGTTGTGGCTTCAGACAGTCACTAAGCAGTAAGTTCTAAGTTGAGGAATACCTGCATTGCATTTCTTCTCCAGTTATTTCCAGCTGATCAAAGACACTTAATTGTATATTATATCACCACTGCTATTTGGTCAGCAGAACTTAGTTACTGTATATTTGTCCATAGATATGTCTGAAGTAAAGAAACCACTTCCTATGCATTAAAAGAAAGGTTGAATTTAACATTATCCACTTAGCATGGAAGAACAGTGTCAATATACTTAACATGCAGATAATGTCAAAGGAACTTATAAAGTCCCCCCTCCCATCAAGCGGTCTCTTTGTTCTTTCTTTTGTATAAATCAGTGGTAGTCAACCTGGTCCCTACCGCCCACTAGTGGGTGTTCCAGCTTTCATGGGGTTTTGTTCCAGCTTTCATGGGGTAGTGGGCGGTAGGAGTTTTGTCCGATACTGAAGCACTTTCCTTTTTTTTAATTTAATTGACTTTTTTAAAAAAATTCATAGCATTATTTAAAAACATTTTCATTAGGTTTTCATAAAATTCCCAATGACAATTTAAATTTCTGAAAATATACTATTTGTATCGCCCGCGCATAAGTTTAGTTCATGTTACGTAAGTGAAACTAAATGGCGCTATAGTGCAACCACAAACAAAAGAGCCTCGTTCCAGAATAGCTCGCGCATCTCCCCCCACACCACCCAGCTGTAACAGACAAGCAGAGCTGGTAGCCGGCGCCCCCCTCCCCCAACCCAATCCATGATGTGCGAGAGGCATGTACAGATGACAATACACTTTATGAATCACCATTACTGTAGAACTGGTGGGCGGTTAGAAAATGTTACTACTAATAGAGATACAAAAGTGGGCGGCAGGTATAAAAAGGTTGACTACCCCTAGTATAAATGTAAGCTTTGGTAATCATTTCAGCTCTAATTCATTAAAAAAAAACCTGATATAAAACAGAATTTATTTGTTATTTGTAGCATTACTATTCAGGGCCCAAAAACAAAGCAACAGAATTGCTTCCATAGTCATGGAGCACAGTACTTTGATACAATAGAAATTAGTCAGTGAATAATATCAATCAGCCAATCTAATATAATAGTTATCTAATGCTCGAACTTATCATGTAGAAAAAATGAAGGCTGGTGAATTTTATGGTTAGGTTCAATGTGAAAGCAACAAAACATACAGGCAAGACATGCTGGTTATGATTAAAGAGAAGAATGTGAATGTTTGTAAGTATCAAGAAGGAAAATGTAATTTGAATGTATGGCCTAGGATACAACTATGAAAGCGGAGAATTACTTATTCATTTCTGCCAGTTCAATGACTTTGCCATTGCTAACACAGTCTTCAAACAACCAAAATGACTATATTACTATGTTTTCCCCAAAACATTGTTCGTAAGCATGCATTTTGGCCCCCAAATGGGATTTAATGTGCCTGTTAGTAGTAAAAATAATAATAATAATAATAATAATAATAATAACAACAACAACAACAACAACAACAACAACAACAACCACCACCACCACCACCACCACCACCACCAATGGTTTCAGTACAGTGAAATTTCAGCTAAGCAGTAACAGGACTCCAACAAGTAGTTCAGAGAGAAACTCCTGCATGACTGTTGAAATTGACATTTCAACAGTCAAGCAGGAGTTTTTGACACAAGCATTGTACTTCTCCATGAAATATTTTTGTTTTCTTTAAGAAAGTATCATTTTTGAACCACACTTTTCCATTTTTTCATGGACCTGATAGGAAAAAGGCAAAGCAAGATCATATTTAGCATGGGTTAAATGAGGGAATACAGGCAGTCCTCAACTTGCTTAGTACGGTTTGAAGTTATGATGGATCTCCTAGGTGATATTTATGAGATTCCAATGGCCACCACTCCCATGGTCACATGGTTGCATGTCAAGCACTTGGCAATTGGCCTGCGTTTACAGTCTTTTGCAGCATCCCAGTGTGACATGATTGTCTTTAGGTTTATGATTTTTCTGAAAATGCACATATACTTCCAGTTTTCAGCAAAACATGTCCTTAATGAAAGCACTGGATCAATAAATGATTGTCACAAAAAAGGTCATAAAATTGGATCCATTATGTGGCTGACCTGCTTCATGTCCATCACAACATGGTCCATTATAGTCCATTATATTATGATTGTAAGTCAAGGACTACATATATCCAAATATTATGAGGAAACTGAACCTCTGTGAATTTTTTTCCCCTTAATATTTTTATTAATCTTAGTATTATCTGTTAGACATTTATAAAGCAAGAACATATGTTTAAATATATGTCTGACTTTGCACTATGTGTCTATTTCTTATAATGGTAATGGGCTCTTGACTGTTTTTCTCCCATGGAAGATTCAAATACCTTGAATGAGACAGAACTGATTAAGACCAAATGCACTGATTTTTTAAAGATATTAGCTTTATTATTTTTAAAATAATACATTTTTAAAATACATTTATGTACAATACTATGTCAGTACAGGAAAGGTCTCTT
Source organism: Ahaetulla prasina (assembly GCF_028640845.1). Lineage (NCBI taxonomy): Eukaryota > Metazoa > Chordata > Lepidosauria > Squamata > Colubridae > Ahaetulla > Ahaetulla prasina. The sequence continues at coordinate 90,816,030 of NC_080541.1, read as the reverse complement.
AATGAATTTGCAACATAAAAAAATTAAATAGTAATAAGCTACACTTCAGGCTGAGATATTAAATCAGCTTTTGAATTAGCCTAATGGGACACAATTCAAAATATGAGGATTAATCAAACTGTGTACTACTCTCTCCAGTGCTATTGTTAACAAAAGACGTGAATAATATCCCCCTATATTTTCTCTTCTCTTATTTTAAAAAGGTGTTGCAGTTGACACTGAATGTTTAGTTGAATTTTTTCCAAATTAAAATAATGTCCTTAGAAAATGAAAACCACGTTTAAAAAACCAGGAGTGTAAGCAGAGAACAACTACTTAATTTTCTGTGTTGGCCTTTCTACTACACTTTGTCTGCATAGATAGCTTTCGAATTTCATGAAGTACTCATAGGTACTTTTTAAAAAATGATGTATATGAATTCTTTGTTACTGAGGTGATGGATTGAATAGTAATGTAACTTCTACATGGCAAATTAGAGCTAGTGATTGTTCCACAAAACTGCAATTGTCAGGGTCTGTTTAAGTATATCTGGCTGGAATGTTAAAATATTAAAATCCCAGTCAAAATATTTTAGTCTTTTAGTCTGCAAAATTAACTACTACTTTTTCTTCATTGGCTGCAAAAAAGCTATGGTTTGGTACACCAGTAATTTAAATCTTGGCAAACAACTCATTAACATATAGAGCTGAATAACAGAAATTTTGTTTCTCTTCCAGGACTTCTGGGTTTGTGGGTAGAGGAGAGATGCTCTTTATATGTTCCATAATTTTAAAAAGGTTTAGCTTACAAATTATGCATTATTCCTAAATAGCCAAAATAATATATATTTTTACCTTCAACTATATGAACTAAATTTGAATAAATAAAATAAATTTTGGGTTCTGGTAATGAACACATATGTTTTATATGTGAACTTAAAGAGAAAATAAAATACTGAACTACATTAATTCATAATAGGACACAAGGGTTAGCATTGTATTTCTTTACTAATTTTATTCTAAATCAGCAATATTTTAAGACATATAGCCTTTGTGTCTTTTCTTGGGAGTGCACAGCAGCTATAGAAGAAAGTTGTAAGGTGCTAGAAAAGGCACAGATGCATTTAAGAAATTGAAAACCATGATGTTGCTACATGTTCTGAAACGCCTTTTGGAGATTGGTTATATTGACCAATGGTGATTGAATCTGAAGCACCACACGGTCCCAAAAAATATGAATTGTATTCCGTTTTTAGGAAGAAACCATACTTGAAGCCTCAAAAATGAAACTTATAGTAAATAGAAAGGTCCAGAAAAAGCAGTATTGCACCGAGTATATATTAATGTGTATATTGTGCCATACGATTCTAAAAATATTGTGATGTTACTCTAACTCTATCCAGGGGGAATCCACGGACTTTATGGGCATTACGGAGACCTGGTTGGGTGCAGAAGGGGGGGTGCCCCTAGTTGAACTGTGCCCGCCAGGTTTCCGAGCATTCCATCAACCAAGGGCCCAGGGTAGGGGTGGAGGGGTGGCGGTTGTAATGAGAGAGGGTCTAGAGCCGAGAGAGACCACTGTTCCTCAGATAGCCGGCTGTGAATCCCTTCTTGTGAAGTGGGGCCATAAGAATCAGATGGGTTTGTTGATCGCGTACCTGGCTCCTTGCTACGTGACTACAGCCCTGCCTGAGCTACTGGAGGTGCTTGCTGGGGTGGCTGTTGAGATCCCCAGACTTTTGGTCATGGGTGATTTCAATCTGCCATCGGCTGGCTTGTCATCAACAGTGGTTCAGGAGTTCCAGGCTTCCATGACAGCCTTGGACCTGATTCAAGTAACTGATGGCCCTACTCACACGGGGGGATCCGCGCTGGATCTGATTTATATCTCTGGACAGTGGTTTAATGATCTGGTAGTAAGAGATTTAGTGACAATACTGGTGTCATGGTCAGATCATTTTCTCCTCCGCCTAGACTTTCAGACCGCTACTCACCACTGCAGGGAGATGGAGCCAATGCGTTGGTTCCATCCCAGGCGCCTGATGGACCCTGAGAGGTTCCAGACGGAGCTTGGGCCATTCCCTGAGGATCTTACCCACGGCACGACTGAAGAACTAGTCGCGGCCTGTTCCCAGGCCGCGGCTGGGGCTTTGGACCGTGTCGTGCCTTTGCGGCCTCTGACCCGGCGCAGATCTCGATTAGCTCCTTGGTTCTCTGAGGAGCTGAGAGAGATGAAACGCCGGAGAAGACGCCTAGAGAGCACCTGGAGGTCCAGCCGCTCCGAAGCTGATCGGACACTAGTTAGGTCTTTTTCAAAGACCTACCTAGTGGCACTGAGGGTGGCGAGGCGTTCTTACGCCTCCTCCCTCATTGCGTCGGCAGATAACCGCCCGGCCGCCCTGTTTCGGGTGACCCGTTCCCTTCTTCACCAGGGGGGACGGGATGACCCCTTACAGGGACGTGCTGAGGAGTTTAGTGGTTATCTATACGATAAAATCGCTCAGCTTCGGGATAGCTTGGACCAAGATTGCGATGATCCAGATGAGATGACTGAGGCTCGTCTTGTTGATGTGGTTTGGGATGAGTTTGATTCTGTGGCTCCGAGGACATGGACAGGTTGCTGGGAGGCTGCATGCCACTACATGTTTACTGGACCCGTGCCCCTCCTGGCTGGTGCTGGCCACTCAGGATGTGACACGAGGCTGGCTCGGGGTATTATAAATGCTTCTTTGATGGAGGGGTCTTTCCGCTGCCTTGAAAGAGGCGGTGGTGAGACCCTCCTCAAGAAGCCTTCCTGGACCCAGCTATTTTGGGTAATTATCGTCCAGTCTCCAACCTTCGCTTTGTGGCGAAGGTTGTAGAGAGTGGTGGCACGGCAGTTCCCTCAGTACCTGGAGGAAGCTGTCTATCTAGACCTGCTCCAGTCCGGCTTCCGCCCGGCATAGCACGGAGACAGCTTTGGTCGCATTGGTGGATGACCTCTGGAGGGCCAGGGATAGGGGTTGCTCCTCTGCCCTGGTCCTGTTGGATCTCTCATCGGCTTTTGATACCATCGACCATGGTATCCTGCTGCGCCGGTTGGAGGGGTTGGGAGTGGGAGGCACCGTTTATCGGTGGTTCTCCTCCTACCTCTCCGACCAGTCACAGACGGTGTTGACAGGGGGGCAGAGATCGGCCGCAAGGCGCCTCACTTGTGGGGTGCCACAGGGGTCGATTCTCTCGCCTCTCCTGTTCAACATCTACATGAAGCCGTTGGGCGAGGTCATCAGTGGCTTTGGGGTGAGTTATCATCTGTACGCTGATGATACTCAGCTGTACTTTTCCACCCCAGGCCACCCCAGCGAAGCTGTCAGAGGGCTGTCCCGTTGTTTGGAGGCTGTACGGGTCTGGATGGGGAGAAACAGACTCAGACTCAATCCATCCAAGACGGAGTGGCTGTGGATGCCGGCATCCCGGTACAGTCAGCTGCAACCGCGGCTGACTGTTGGGGGCGAGTCACTGGCCCCAACGGAAAGGGTGCGCAACTTGGGCATTCTCCTGGATGAACGGCTGTCGTTTGAAGATCACTTGACGGCCGTCTCCAGGAGAGCTTTTTACCAGGTCCGCCTGGTCCGCCAGTTACGCCCCTTTCTTGACCGGGATGCCTTATGCACGGTCACTCATGCTCTCGTCACTTCTCGACTGGATTATTGCAATGCTCTCTACATGGGGCTACCTTTGAAGTGTACCCGGAGACTGCAGTTAGTCCAGAATGCAGCTGCGCGGGTGATTGAGGGAGCACCGCGTTGCTCCCGGGTAACACCACTCCTGCGCAGTCTGCACTGGCTACCTGTGGTCTTCCGGGTGCGCTTCAAGGTTTTGGTTACCACCTTCAAAGCGCTCCATGGCTTAGGGCCCAGGTACTTACGGGACCGCCTGCTGTTTCCACATGCCTCCCACCGACCCGTACGCTCTCACAGAGAGGGTCTTCTCAGGGTGCCGTCCGCCAAGCAGTGTCGGCTGGCGGCCCCCAGGGGAAGGTCCTTCTCTGTGGGAGCACCTACTCTCTGGAACGAACTTCCCCCCGGTTTACGCCAATTGCCTGACCTTCGGACCTTCCGCCGGGAATTGAAAACTTATTTATTTATACAAGCAGGACTGGCCTGACTTTTTAAATTCTAAATTTAAATTTTAAACTTTTAATGGTAATTTTATTGGGTATTTTTATGGTCAACCGACGGTTTTAATTTGGCCTTTTATTATTCAAAAATAATTTTTTGAATAAAAAGCTTATTCAAGCTTTTTAATGGTTATTTTAATATGTATATTAATTGTTTTAAATGAAGGCTGTACACCGCCCTGAGTCCTTCGGGAGAAGGGCGGTATAGAAGTTTGATAAATAAATAAATAAATAAATAAATAAATAAATAAACTGTATATTGATTAATATTAATATTGATATACACACACATTGATTAATGTGTGTGTATATTAAATACGTTACTGATGAGTTTTGTGAATGATTGTCAATGTTCTTTCCTGAAAGAACAGTTCATTGGAATTAATGATCATTCCAGAATAATAAGCTGTTTACCTGGATTTATAATGGATGCTGCTCTTGTGTGCGCATATTGGTTTGACACTTCTTTATATTTCCATTTGCCCTGCTTCTGGATTTTTCAGAGGCATGTCCTTGGGATCCACAAGATGTACAACAATGAGCAAGTAAAAAGCACCTCTTTTCAAATCACTGAAAACAACTGGCAGTAGCTTCCAAAGCAGCAATGTACACAGTAAAATGAACAACTGTTTGATTCAACAAGAGGAGCTTGATCTCTGCTTCCATGTTTTGCAAATCATTCCCTTTAAAGGTTCTGAAACACCCGTATCTGGTATATTCTGCAAGAAATCCCGATCGCATCCTCTGAACCTTAAATCTAATCCAATATTATATGAAAAACCTTGTTCACATATACTAGACTTCCGGTGACACCTTCATATAGAAGATTCTTAATATCCATATTTGGGAAATCATCACTTACTATTGGGAAAAAAACTGATGATCAATTACCAAATAAACAAAACAACGGTCTTCTCTAAAAGTCCATGGTCTATACGAGGGCTATCAACAACCGCATAGTTGAGAGAATTAACACCTTCAGATATACTGGATGTGTTATCCATTGAAGAAAGCTTGTTCATGTTGTACAAACAGTACTTCAGCTATTTTTCAAGTGCCATTCCAGCAAAAAATAACAATTTTCTGCCTGTTGACATCAAACTGGTTCCTGAAAATACTCTGGCACATCATCTATTTGAAGTTGTATGTGGGTGATATAGGATTTTCAGGCCACTTGAGTATGTACAATCCAGTCTGCACAGAACTATTTTTGGCATCCACAGCAGTGGTGAAATCCAGACGGATCTATCCAGCTCGTGCGAACCGGTAGCGCTAGCAATGGGAGGCTCCACCCACCCACCACAACATAATTACGTCCCATTTTTTTACCCTCTGCGCATGCACAGAAGGTTCTGTGCATGTGCAGAAGAGGCGTACTTGCGCTCACACTACCGAACCGGTAACGAAGGTAAGTGCATTTTACCACTGATCCACAGATATGTTATTCATGCTGTCCTTAGTCTGACCTTGCCATAACAAAATGTAGAATTTGGATAGCAGCAAATAGATGGGTTGGACACGACTTCGCTACTAACAACAACAAAAAAACAACAACTGGTGGGATAAGCTTAACTTGATTCCATCTGGGTTGTCTGATTTTACTTTCAGTAATAATTGCTAATCCATCTGGAAGAAAGCCCTTATCTGCATTTTAAAAATCCTTGTTATATTGAGAAGATGGAATAGCAAACACCCTTATTGGTCTCAGGTCAAGAAGCATGTCATAAAATAGAAAAACAAGACAAGGACAAATGATTGACTTAATGGGAATTATTGGAAAACCATCAAGAAGAATTTAAAATTAAATAAAGAAAGCAATTAATAACAGAATGACATAGCTGTCAATAGTTTTCCCATCTATAGTTATCAAAATGATTCAAAAAGGACAAAAACCGGTATGGAGCTATGTCAGTCAGAATTTGAAATACAATCATGCATTGATGATAAACATGTAAATGCTAACATATATAAACTTTTGGTGAAATTTGAAACAGTGGGACAACAGGTTTAAAATGTCTGAAAAGTGGCTAAGAATTTTGGTTATAATAAACAAGTGGACCAATAAAAACATGTTTAAAAGGTTGAAGTTTACATTGTGTTATGATCTTAAAGAAAGAAAAAAATATTACATGATGTATCATTGGTACATAACACAATAGAAATTATCACTAATATATAAAGGTACTTCAAATGTATCTTGATAATTGAACATGAAGGGACATTTTATCATACTTGGTGGAGTTATAAAAAAAGCTAAAAAGATGGATTTAAATATGTACTTTGAAACAGAGAATTTTAAAGATTAATATTCAATTGAAGCCACCACATTTCCTTTTAGAACTAACAGATAAATAGAAAAAAGCCATAGAAGATTATTTTAATATATGATTACTGTGGTGAAATGATTTTATGCACAAAGATTGAAAGATTTGACACTGCACTATGGAGGAATGGATGGTGAAATTGAGAGATCTTGCTGAGATGGATAAATTAACTTCTTTGATTTGATAAAAGACACTAACTACAATTATTAGTGACTAGGAACCTCTTATGGATTTTTGTATAAAAATGAAACAAATGGACTTTTGATTTAGGGCTTTGATTATTAGACGAGAGATTAGAAAAGGAAGAGAATTTGATATCATATTAGAGAGAGAGATCTTAAAATATAATTGTACTTATAATTGATATGAATAATATCAGAAATAACTTCTTTGTATCTATCTTTTGTATTTTCCAACTTTCTTTTCTTGGACTTTTTGCTCTCTCTTTTTCTTTTTTCTTCCTTAGTTTCTATTAGATATCATCTTATTTAAAAATGACAATAAAAATCATATATTAAAAATAAGGAAGACAGATATTTAAAAAAGCACATAGTGTGCCTACTTTCAACTAATTTATCTAGATTAAATAGTGACCAGACTGATTTACTATATAATGCCATCTGAACAGTTGCATTTCAATCTAAGTTGGCTACCTAGTTTTTATAGATGCCAAACCATATTTGATGGGAGAATCATGGCAATATATCTTTATAAACTGGTCAATTCTATACGCCAATGAAACTTTTGAAGGGAAATTTGTAGTGCTCTTCTCTCTGTACTGCTGCAGGTAACATCATAAATTTAAATAAAGCTACTTAAAGCTTTGCAGTATGGAAGAAATCAAAATCAAAATTATTGCGCATATACTTTTGCATTGAAGATTTATTTGGTTTCATGCTAAAATTTAATTTTTCCCTTTTGAGTAATAATACCAGGGCAGTCAGACAATTCTCATGAAGCCTTCTTGTTAGCTAAGAAAAAAGTTCATGGCATTTATAACATTTCCAAGTTTTGTTACCCAACTTTGAGAACATGGCAAATGATGAATCCTGAAAACCAAGTTCCAGCTACTGTATATTAATTAAAAAATAAATTTCTTTATTTGTCAGTTTGCTTTTTTTTTTGTCCTTATTATGGCCTTTGGTCATAATAAAGTTTGATTTGACTACTGGGGTAAATTGGAAAGCTCTTTTTGTGTTTTGTGGTATTTGTGAATTCCGATGATTTGAAACATCTTTGATTTAGGTTTTTATATTTTGTATCCGGAGGCTAATGTTTACACTATAAAACTGAACCCAGATCACTTGATGGGTTTCTACCAGTTCGCCCTGGTTCGGACAAACCAGTAGTGGCGGTGGTGGGAGGCTCCACCCACCTGCCCAGACGTCATCACGGATGCTCTGCGCCTGCACAGAAGGTTCTGCCCATGTGCAGAAGCACTGTGCACAAAGAAAGCAAGCAAGCATGCACGCGCGCACGCTCCCAGTTCCAAACCAGTAGCGAAGGTAAGTGGAACCCACTACTCACCCAGATAAGTAGTTGTGTTCAAACCACTTATTACTGAAAATGGATATGAGAGCGAGGATGAAAGATTCAGTTTTCCAACAGACAAAAGTTCAAGATGTTCATTTTGCCCCTAAAAAAGACTTGTGTGGATATTTCGAAATCAACTTTCTGAACAGAGGCAAAATTCTGTTAGCATTAAATCAATATCTTATAATATGATAGAAACTGACAAAGTAACAAATCTGCTATGCTTTCTGATCACACACTCCAAATCTACCCCCAGAAGCTATAATTTTACAAGCTGGACCAAGAACAAAAATAAACAACTTTCAAATCCGGTGTGAAGCATTTATTACATTAATAAATGAGCCAGGTAATCTCTAGGCTCCTTATCAGCGCTTAACACTTGTGCCCTTTTCCTCAGATTTTGTGAATCTGTCAAAAAGTACAGTACTTCAGTCTATCTTATCCCCACAATGACAATAACAATTTAGATTGGTGCAAATTGTACTCATTAACTTATGGAAAAAATACTACTGTATTAAAATATGTAAAAGCCTAACTTCTATTCCATTCCATTTCATCCAATTCTTTCCATTCCATTCTATTCCATCTATATTTAGGGAATAACCATCTGAAAGTTCCAAGGCTTTATTTTTGTGTTTTCATTCATAAATCATAATCTTTGTCAGTAAATTCAATTGATGTGCATAGTAATTTATATTTTCTTTTTATCTTCATCCCATAAGTCCATTGAAACTGAGTTACATTTCTGTGCCACATTATTTTTTGAAAAGGGATAGGAAATCCCTGTTTGCTTTTTGACTGGTTCACCCTTTTCTGGCCACAGAAAGGTGTTGCAGAAATATGGGAAACCAGGGGTGAAATCCAGAAGGTTCTGACAACTTCTGGAGAACCGGTAGCAGAAATTTTGAGTAATTCAGAGAACTGGCAAATACCACCTCTGGCTGGCCCCAGAGTGGGGTGGGAATGGAGATTTTGCAATATCCTTCCCCCAGAAATGAGGAGGGAACGGGGATTTTGCAATATCCTTCCCCTGGAGTGGGATGGGAATGGAGATTTTGCAATATCTTTCCCCTGCCATGCCCACCAAGGCATGCCACACCATGCCCACCAAGTCACACCCACAGAACCAGTAGTAAAAATTTTTTGATTTCACCACTGTGGAAAACTACCAGAAACAAAAGTTTATAGCAGAAGATTCTGACTTCATTGTTATACCTATTACAGTGATAGGTGCTGAGCAGCAAACAATTTAACCACAAGCAAATTAAAAGACAATTAAATAAATTGATAGAGGAAAAGATTATCAGTGGCTGACAGTTATGGTACCCAAATATCCTTTCTAGGACAAAAAGAACCTTATCAATGAATATTACTTACTGAGGAAGTAAGTAATCAAAGATTGCTCAAAGACTAATGTAGGTACAGAACAGTGGTTCTATTTAGACAGATCTTCTGTATAATCTATCAAAACATTTTAAGTATCACACTGCTGGTAGTGTAGTGTATACACATAAGTGTATGTGTATATAGGCATGTGTGTGCCCTACTTATGCACAGTAGGATAGATTAGATTTAGATACATCAATCTAATCCTAAAGACAAAGCTTTCTTGCTGTTCTTCCCCAGCAAAATATACTTTTCTCCTCCATCTTACTTTTAATATTCTTTTAAAAAGGGAGCCATCACTATGGATTACATGATTATTTAAATATTTATTAAAAAAAATATCTGAATAAATAAAATAATATCTTTAGGTAGGCCACTGAAATATATTTTAGGCACTGTTTTTTATAATTTGACCTCCTCACAGCCTTACTGCAATCCCTTTGAAGCAGTAATGTTCAAATCATTGTCCAGACCATCAATAGAAGGCTGTAGTGCACCTTCACGTACCACTACACTGAAGGCAGTCTTACAGCCACAGCTCCCCTAAATCATCCAATGTGCTTTGTGATAGCAGCAGAAATGCTAGCTGTTTCGACTTTCATGCGCAAGAATTTTGTGATAGTTTGTTAGTAGACATAACTCTCACAATACCCTCTCTCTGTACAGCCTTAAAATAATTTTCTTAAGACTCTTGGATCCTTCTGAGCACAGCCCTGAATTTTGATAGCATAATGACTAAAAACTTATGGTATGATTTTCTATACTTTGCTGTGGAAAACAAGCCTGCGCCCTCCCAAGCTCCATGTTTGCTGACAGAGGCCCCACGAGCCAGTCCTTTACTGTTTCCAGGGTGGCTCCGTGGGCCAGACCTAAGCACCCCATGGACCGGATCTGCCCCCCGGGCCTTGACACCCTGTATAAGAGGGAGGAAAAGATAAATGCACTCAAGATTTCAAGATTCAATTAGTATCATTTATATCAATAAATATAGTTTCAGTGAAAGACATAGAGTCATTTTCTCAATCTGTCATACTTAAAAAAGATGACATCAACACATCTGCCCAGCCCTAATTCAGCTGGCAATCCAAAACCATGGATGTTTTCCCAGGTATAAGAGTTGGGAGGCTGAAGACTCATGGGATGGATGTTATTGTAGTGACACTTGTAATTTTCCTCAAGTGCTGCTATTTATATTATGGTTGGTTGCATAGTCATCAAGATATTTAGACTGAATTTGGCATTTTTATCCACTTATCAAGTCCTTCCTAAGGTCCTGGGATAGGCAGATATTATTGTTAGATGGTGTTAAAGGTATCATCAAAGGATGTAGGCCGTTCCAAGTAAATCTGCCTTTCGCAATTGACTGGTGGCAATTTTGTCAATGCCAATGATGTTCACAATGATTATGGTGAATATTATTAATTGTGATGATGGGGTTTGGGTTGTTTTTTTTTTTTAAGTTTTCATTTTATGATAGTCACCTTGAATTGCTGTTGCAAGGCATGCAGCCAGATAAATCGACTAAAATAAACAAACAAACATGTGAAAGGATGTGACTGAAACATAACAAGTGATATTTACGCATAAGAGACGTTTTGACAGGAGAAGAGCGCATTTTATTTCTGAGAAAAGCTGTGCTTGCCTTTCAGTTTTGCTTTTCTTTCAGTTTCATTCTAGAGTTGAAGCGGCAAATTACTTGTGGAAAAAGAGTAAGAGTAGAAGTACCGGGCATTTCTAAGAATGAGGGAAGGCTTGTTGTTTGTGATCCTCCTTGTTGACACTGTTTCATTTCCTCTTCAAGGCCACTAGTTATAAAGCCTCGGCAAGCCCTCAAACCATCATGTTTTGTCACCACAAGTCAGAGTGATCTGCCATGTACTGATTTGCTGTTATGCCTCGATGTCTATGAGGGATGATTGAGAGCTTTGTCTGATACTTTATTCAAGAAGGATTTGGCAGAACAGGTGAACTACTTCAAAAGAGGATGAAAGTCAAAACAAGATATAACAATATGAGGGAGGGAAAAAGACCTACTGCACACAGTGACAACTATTTTTACTCTTCACTCTTAAAAGTCCAATCTTTGAATGTTAAGTTGTAAAGCTGAATTTAAATTGTACACTTTTTACTTAGCAGCTATTTCACATTTATATGGCATATTACAAATGGGTGCACCTATACGCTTGGTACAACCTGGTACATATAGTTGCCTTGGTAGCCATGTACTTCTTTGAGATGTGCTCTGAACCCCAATCCATTAGGCTAGATAATTTGTGTGTTTAGTAAGTCATGTAGTTTGTGCTAGTGAAAATATGTTTATGCATTGAAAATTTCATCTGTTGTCTGGGAGAAGCTTAGAAAGTGGAAAAAGAATTCTTAGCAGTGGTGAAATCTGAACCAGTTTACTACCGGTTCGCTGGCTATGCATGTGCACTGCATGAACATGCGCAATACACATTATGCACCAAATGCGAGGTGCATGTGCTTGCAGTGCACTCCAAAAGGAGGCATGGGATAAGTAGAACAGTGTGTGGGTGTGATCAGTTGTGGTACGTGATCTTTTTTTTTACTTTTAAAAGCATTTTTTTACAACCTCTTCGGCCGAAGAGGTTATAGAAAAAATGCTTTTAAAAGGCTCTGACAATCGTGCAGCTCAGTTGTGATCGTCAGAGCCCCCTTTTTTTACCTTTTAAAAGCATTTTTTACAACCTATTTCTCTGAACTACCCACCGCCATTGTTACTGGATCGGCCTATCCAGTCCGAACAGGAGCATTTCACCCCGATGCTTTGGATATTTTCCACTTCCCTTTGGATAAGAAATCAGTGTATGTAGTTATATGGTATCATTGCAAGGTTATTTACAGAAAGGCAAATTGAACACATTGGAATTAAATGTCTATGGAGATTCTCAATCATCCAGGTCATTGTTGACAAGAGGAACCATTGGTGCTTCAATTTGAGATGCAGACAGTACAGACTCCTCCCCAACAACCTCCACCTGTGCTCAACAGTGAAGGGACACAGGCCAGAAAACATCCTGCAGAAAGCACAGCTCCTGTCATGCCCCCATCGGAGCCTAAATCTGTGGGGGAAGACAAGCTGGACCCTGAGCCAACAGAGATTGAAGGGGTGGCTTTGTTGGCTGCAGAGGAAAATGGGAAAGGGCAAGGCATTTCAGGATTAGAACAGCTTGTAGGCAGAGAGGAACAGGGGCAAGATGAACATAAGAGACAGAGCTAATGTGATGAGCAAGGACCACCCCCTCCTGATCCTAGAGCACGAAGTCAAGAGAGAAGGCAAGAACAAAGCAGACTGAGCCAGTTATGAGGGAGAAGAGCGCCCCGCCACCCTTCACAAGGCACACCTGAGGACTGAGATATAAAGAGATGCCAGTGAGAGGGGCATTTGTCGAGAACATGGAATCTGTGGAGCCTCATGTGCACTTGCAGATGCCTGGAGATCTTGTGGGGCTTGCCCGGGTTGCCTGCTTTGCTGAACTTCTTGCTCTGGTTACTGCTCTGTTATTATTTTGCTAACCTTGCTAACTAGACTTCTTGCCTTGGTTACTGCTTTGCAAACCTTGCTTACTGGACTATTCACAGTCAGAGACTGTTGAAGGTGCATATGAGAGCTTTGCTCGAGGACTTGTAGTAAACATGGGGACATCACAAACCTCAACAGAGTCCTTCAGCTTTTCCAATCTATTGATAGTCTTCATTTCAATTTATTTTAGATATAAAACATCTGTTGTCTCTGCTAGAACTCTCTTTTGTAACTGCACTCAGTATCTTTTTTTTTTCTTTCATGGCAGCAATCAGGAGCCACCTTGATGATAAATTACCCATCCAGAAGACAGGAAAATCAGTTTTCTTCTTAATGCCCACTGGGGAAAAAAAAAATATTACATCATCTGAAAAGTTGTAACAAACAATAATCATAGATGAGTAGCAGTTCTTCAGTATCAGGGAATGTATAAAATTCTGTCATCTTCCTGAAAGCTAAAAATAATAATCATAGCAATAATAACAGTGTCAAGCACAGTGAAGACAAGAAGATTAGAAGTGAATGCATCATGAGAGTGAAAAAGATTTTAACTGTTACTTTACATACCAAGGGAAATGGGTGGGTTTGGAATGCTGCAAGCAGATCAGACAGTTAAGAACAAAAAAGGACATTGGAAGAAGATTTGAAGAATAGTGAAGCTAGTATACTACCGTGTTTCCTTGAAAATAAGGCCCACCCCCAAAATAAGCCCTAGCTTAAGGGATTTTTTTTTGGGTGGGTGGGTCTAATATAAGCTCTCCTCCGAAAATAAGCCTGGCGAGCACATGGAGGGCAACAGTGTCTGGCTGCAGTCCAGACCCTCAGCCCCTTGGCTCAATGCAGATAACTCTAAGTGTGCAGGCAGATGCAGGGGGGAGATAAGTGATCTCTATGTATATATCTCTATCACATAGCCACATGCTATGTGGCTGCCTGGCTCATGTGAGGCTCCCAGTATGGGAGGCTGCCATAGTGGCATCACCAGCAGGTAGAGGCAGAAGCATGAGGAGGCAGGCGATTCTGATGCCCCACGCGGGCACCTGCCTGGCATGGCTCTGGGCAAGCCAACAGATGGTGGGACATAGTGGGCAGCACATTGGGATCACCTGCCTCCCCCCGTGTAGCCACCTCTGTCTGGCTCTGCCATGTACTTTTCACCCAGAAGGAGATATAGCTTTATCTGGTTGCAAATGGAGCACTTTGAAATAGAGATAATTGCTCCATTTCAAAGCATTCCATTTGCAATAAGACAAAGCTTTGAGTCTCTGTCATTTCTCCATCTGGGCAAAAAGTGTTTGGATGCCTATGTGGGGGCTTGGGAATGGAATGATTTGCTCCATTCTCAAGTGCCCCATAGGCACCCAAACACTTTTTGCCCAGAAGGAGAAATGACGGAGACTCGAAACTTCATCTGTTTGCAAATGGGATGCTTTGAAATGGAGCAATTAGCATACATCATTTGCATACAAGCAAGAACTTGTGGCATCATAAAATAGAGAAAGTTCATAGAAAATGAAGAAGCTAAAGCACTCTGGGACTTTGGAATCCAAACCGATAAGAAGCTACCAGCCCCGATTTATAGCTGTCAACAAGAAAGACAAAACAAGTTTGGTTATTGGATGTGGCAGTACCTAGAGACAGAAGAGAAGGAACTGGAAAAGATAATAAAAGACAACAATCTGCAAATAGAAAGAGAATGACTGTGGAAAAAGAAAGTAAAGTTAGTACCAATAGTAATGGGCAACTTGAGTGCAATCCCAAAACAATTGGACCATCCCTTGAACATCATTGGTATTAAAAAATTCATCATTGGTCAACTGCAAAAGGCAGTTTTACTTGGAACATGTTACATCCTGCAACAATATCTGTAACACCATCAAATATTCCCATTTGCCTATCCTAGGTCTTTGGGAAGATTTGATGATCAGACAAAAATGCCAATTCAGTCTGAACATCTGGCTGAACCATAACAGCGTCAAGCACATGATGTCAAAAAGATTAGACATTAATATATCATGACAGTGATAAAGGATTTTAAAGTCCAAACTCAATGGAGAAAATGCCATCAAACTATTTCATGGGCACAATTTCAGTCAATACATATATACCTGGAATAGTGAACTGGACTCAAGCAGAAATAAAAACCCTGAATAGGAACACCAGAAAATTAATGACATTAAATCATGACTTTCATCCATCTGGCAATATTAACAGACTTTATTTAACAGGGGCAAAGGGGGGCATGGAATGTTGCAAGTACACCTGACAGTTGAAAAGTAAAAAGAAAATTGATAGGATATTTCAAAGACAGTGAAGAAGATGCATTGAAGTAAACCAGGAAGGTTTAGTGAGTACTGAAAGACCACACTGACTTACACAAAGGATCAAATGAAGAATAGAGAATAGACATGGCAAGAAAAGCATTACATGGCCAGGGTATTAAAAAAAGAAAAAGAAGAAATCACAGCCAAAGTGAACAAATAAGATCAGGCAATAGCTAAGAGACAAACCTGTCATATAATTCTCATGATGGTTATACAACACCTGTAGAATCTTTGCTATTCTTTGAAATGCATCTAACAAATGACCCTTGGTTCTATTTATTTTATATAAGTAAAAATATTTCCAATATTAAAAAAAAAAATCCTGCTTGGAAAAGTATACGGTAAGAAAATTGTTTCTTGTCTACACATACATACAGAATAGACAGTGGTGGGATTCAGCCAGTTCGCACCACTTCGGGAGAACCGGTTGTTAAATTTCTGAGCAGTTTGGCAAACTGGTTGTGGACGAAATCATTAGGGCAGAGAACCGGTTGTTAAATTACTTGAATCCCATCACTGAGAATAGAGTTGGAAGGCACCTTAGGGGTCTTCTAGTCCAACTCCTCCTGCTCAAACAGGAGACCCTATATAACTGGGATGGCGAATCTATGGCACACATGCAGGAAGTGGCACGCAGAGCCATCTTTCTGGGAACGCGAGTCATCGCCCTTTGCTCTTTCAGGTTCCAATGCGCCACCCAGCTGGTGTTCACACGTGCGGGAGCACTGGAAACCAGAAGAGCAGCCCCCTGGTGCGCATGCTTGCACCAGGTGGCTGCTCTTCTGGTTTTCAGCATATGCATGCACACCAGCCACCTGGTTTTCCGGTTTCTGGTGTGCATGCACACACAAAGACCAGCTGGCTGGTGTGTATGTGCGTGCCAAAATCCGGAAGATCATCTTCCCGGCATGCGCATCATCTTCCCGGCATGCGCATATGCACCAGGAGGTTGCTTTTCGGGTTTCCGGCACGGCCAGCTGGTCTTTAAACACGCATATATGCCAGAAACCAGAAGACCAGGTGGCCAGTGCACATGCGCATTCCAGAAACTGCGCAGCATGTGCATGCACACCAGGCAGCTGCTCTTCCTGTTTCCAGTGCGTGCTCACGTTCCAGCACTCGGTGCTAAAAAGGTTCTGCTATATAACATCCACTGCTATATAACATCCCAGCATTAACAACTGTTGATAAGAAAGACAAAAAAAAAAAAAAGTCTGGATAGTGGATATGACAGTAACTGGGGACAGCAGAAGAGAAGAGAAAGAACTAGAGAAAATTACAAAATGCAAAGACCTGCAAATAGAAATGGAGCAACCATGGCAAAAGAAGGGGAAAAAATTAATGGCGATAGTAACAGGCACCTTGGGTACAATCCCAAAAACATCTGGAGCACTACTTGAGAACCTTCAGTATTGGCAAATCACTATCTGTTAATTGAAAAGGACAGCTTTACTTTGAACCGCTCATATTCTGTGATAATAGCTTTAATATTGTTAAATAACAGCTTCTGTGTTCTGTCCCGGGTTCTTGGAAAAGTTTTGTTAGGTAGATAAAAATGTTAAATCTAGTCTAAATATCTGGCTGACTGTGCAATGAACCATAATAACCACATTAAAATAAAAATGGCTCTCATGATAGTTATACAACAGCCTCAGCATCTCTGCTGCTCATTGAAATGCATCTAATAAACTGCCCCGGTTCTATTTTATATAAATAAAAATATTTCATATATATATATATATATATATATCCCCTGCTTGGAAAAGTATACACTAAGAAAACTATTTCTTGTCTACCTATACATACAGAATAGAGTTGGAAGGGACCTTGGAGGTCTTCTAGTCCAACCCCCTGCTCAAATAGGAAACTCTATACCATTTCAGCAAAATGGCTATCTAGTCTATTCTTAAAAACTTCCAGTAATGAAGTACCCACAACTTCTGAAGGCAAGCTGTTCCACTGGTTAATTGTTTTCACTGTTAGTAAGTTTGTCCTTAATTCCAGGTTGCTCAGGTTGTTGCTACCCATAGATTAGCCAATATATGGGGTAGGTATCTTATTTCTGTGACTTCATTTGGGATTTCATAATTTGGAATACGGAATTAAATTACTAGTAAAATTTCTAAACTTCTAAATGTAATTTTACCCCACTTGCATTTTCTCAACTGACTCACATTTTTCTATTGTCCTATATTGACACTAACTAGCATAGTGTATAGATTTTTTTTTTAAGGTTCTTATTGTGGATTGTACACTTTGAGCCTCAATATTGTCTCTACTTGATGAAAGCTCAATGTTGTTATGGCCCCATTCATATTTCTTTACATATTTAAAAGATGTATTTATGCCACCATGACATTTGTGAGCATTTCAACTTTCAGATGATATATTGTATTTCCCCACAGCTGTTTTGAAAGAACTCTTCATATTTTTATAGCTATATAAAGAAAGATTACAATATATTTTTCTGCTCCATTCAACTCATCATGGGGGTCATCAGATAATTGTACTTAACAGTTTTTATACAGTTGCTTCCTAAATCTTAAATTAGATATTATTAACTGAAATTCCTTACACTGACGTTCATGCACTTAAATATTTTAATAAACATTACACCCACATTATACTATTTTTCTCTATCTTGTCATGTCTTATATATTAAAGTCACTCTTGTTCAGTCTTTTTTCACAACTTCTGTTTGAACAAAACAACATCTGAATCAGTTCTTGATAAGAAAGGAATTATGTGTAATTTTAGATGATGGCATATTTATTATTATGACGGTGGTTATGTACCATTTCTACCATGGATTATTAATATTTATTTAAAATATTACCTCAGGAATACTTCATCCCATTCAATTATAATTAAATGTATTTCATTCCCTTTAATTTCAGTTTCTTTTTAATTTCACCTATTTATTTCTCTTTAATTTTACAAAAATACAATTAAGCATTTTATGTTGCTTTATTTTACATTAATGTTAGCAGTTGTCCTAGCTACGGTAAAGAAACAGAGTTGCTATATACTTGCCTCATGTAATTGATTGTAATCTAGGGTGTATGCTTATTGAACTCTAGCTGTAGAGAAACTATACTAACATCATGATAGCTATATAGTAAGGAAGAACAGCATAGTAATGATGATCTCTTGTAAGAACAAGTGAATCAAGAATGAAAGTGAATATAAGACCAATATTCTTGTCAATATTTAATTGAGAAATAAATTGTTTCATTCACATTAATGTACAGTATACAGATTTCATTGCTTCTATTTGTTTAGTTATGGCTGGAGGCTTTCTTTTGCAGAAAGTAAATGAAGTCAGTGCTCAAGTATAACAGAAGCATTCAGGCTTAAAATTCCTCAGTGTGATAGTTTAAGGCAGGGAATAGGAAATTAAGATTCATGATTATGGTGATAAAGGAAAGTACACATGTACACAAAAAAAAAGGAATGAAAAAGATCAGTTCCTTTTTGTTTTCCTTTTTGAGCAAAGAACTAGATGTTCTGTCTCCCAATCTTTCTAAATTCATTTTATTTATTTATTTTTATTTATTTATTTATTTTGTCACAACATCATACAAAAAGATTATATAGTATATACACATATAAACATATATAGGAAGAAGAAAAGAAAAACAATAGGACAGGAACGGTAGGCACGTTTGTGCGCTTATGCATGCCCCTTATGGTCCTCTTAGGAATGGGGTGAGGTCAATAGTAGAAAGTTTTTGGTTAAAGCTTTTAGGATTATGGGAAGAGACCACAGAGTCAGGTAAAGTATTCCAAGCACTGATGATTCTGTTGCAGAAGTCATATTTTCTGCAATCTAGATTAAAGCAGTTTACATTAAGTTTAAATCTATTGGTTGCCCTTGTATTATTGCAATTAAAGCTGAAGTAGTCTTTGACAGGAAGGACATTACAATAGATGATTCTGTGA
Source organism: Ahaetulla prasina (assembly GCF_028640845.1). Taxonomy (NCBI): domain Eukaryota; kingdom Metazoa; phylum Chordata; class Lepidosauria; order Squamata; family Colubridae; genus Ahaetulla; species Ahaetulla prasina. Next base: position 90,796,840 of record NC_080541.1, on the reverse strand, counting down.
GTTAAACTTAGGTCTTGTCGAAGGCGACGGAGTTCCAAGTTTTCTAAGCCTAGGATTTCAAGTCTGGTGGGATAAGGTATTTTGTTGTTTTCAGAGGAATGGAGAACTCTTCTTGTAAAATATTTCTGGACACGTTCAGTTGTATTGATGTCAGAGATGTGGTGAGGGTTCCAAACTGATGCATGCTGTTTAGACTGGACAGACTTATTTGGACATCAGAACAGTAGATGCATAGCCATGTTTATGTGTCTTGAGGATACAAAGTTTCAAAAACTAGTCATTTGTTCAAACATTTAGCATGGGGGAAAATGTCAGCCAATGCTTGCTCATTACCCAGAGAGTAACTCAGTGTACCATCCCACCCTATCAGTTCCATTGATAGATATGTGTGTGTATGTTTGTATGAATTTATGTATTATGTATGTATGTATGTATGTATGTATGTATGTATACACACACACACAAATACTGTGCAATTTATGGAGAGCAATGCATAATATTTACAGTTGCTTAATTTATAGCATGACTGAGTACATTTTTTAGAAAAAAATAAATTTACTATAACGGCCTGATGTTTATGATTTATCCCATCTATGAGTCAGGGGAAAAATATGAAGCCTTATAGGTACAGAAGATTTTTGCAGACTGGACAGGCAACCTATGATGAGCTGAGACAAAGGCAACACCTTGAGGCAGACATCCTGAACGATCTGATAAACAAATACCCAAGACCTTAATTCATAACTGGTTATACATAACTTACATAGCTTGAATGTGTAATTTGCCTGGATCAATTGGCTGGTTGTAGAGACACATCAATTGGTATACCTTAACCTGAGGGAATGGACCTGAAGCCTGGACTCCAAGTATAGAAGGATTTAGCTTGGGAACAAAAGCTAGAGGACTTACTTTCACATTTATGTTGTTTGCTGAGATTTATTTATTTATTTTATTTATTTATTTTATTTTATTTATCAAACTTTTATACCGCCCTTCTCCCGAAGGACTCAGGGCGGTGTACAGCCTCCATTTAAAACAATTAATATACATATTAAAATAACAATTAAAAAACTTATTCAATAAAAGGCCAAATTAAAACCGTCGATTGACCATAAAAATACCCAATAAAATTACCATTAAAAGTTTAAAATTTAAATTTAAAATTTAAAAATCAGGCCAGTCCCCCTTGTATAAATAAATAAGTTTTCAGTTCCCGGCGGAAGGTCCGAAGGTCAGGCAATTGGCGTAAACCGGGGGGAAGTTCGTTCCAGAGAGTAGGTGCTCCCACAGAGAAGGACCTTCCCCTGGGGGCCGCCAGCCGACACTGCTTGGCGGACGGCAACCTGAGAAGACCCTCTCTGTGAGAGCGTACGGGTCGGTGGGAGGCATGTGGAAACAGCAGGCGGTCCCGTAAGTACCCGGGCCCTAAGCCATGGAGCGCTTTGAAGGTGGTAACCAAAACCTTGAAGCGCACCCGGAAGACCACATATGATATGTTTGATCTTCTACAGCTTCCTGCCTCCCTGCCTCATCCTCTACTCCCTACCTTTCATTCAGTGCTCAGTAACAGTAAAGTTCAAATCACCAGGACCGGATGGATTACACCCCAAGGTCCTGAAGGAACTGGCAGATGAAATCTCAGAACCACTGAACTATATCTTTCAAAGATCCTGGAGCACAGGGGAGCTGCCAGAGGACTGGAAAAGAGCTGATGCAGTTCCCATCTTCAAAAAAGGGGGAAAAAAACAGATCCAGGAAATTACAGACCTATCAGCCTGACCTCAATACTGGGGAAGATTCTGGAAAAGATAATCAAGCAACGAATCACCGAACACCTAGAAGCAAACAAAGTAATAACCAAAAGCCAACATGTGTTTGTCAAAAACAGATCATGCCAGACTAATCTTATTGCATTCTTTGACAAAGTGACAAAATTAGTAGACCAGAGGAATGCTATCGACATAATTGACTTGGACTTCAGTAAAGCATTTGATAAAGTAAACCATAAACCTGAGTTTAACTCATAAAATTATCTATTACAATGTCCTTCCTGTCGAAGACTACTTCAGCTTCAATTGCAACAATACAGAGCACACAATAGATTTAAGCTTAAATCTATCTTGATTGTAGAAAATATGACTTCAGTAACAGAGTTGTTAATGCTTGGAATAAACTACCTGACTCTGTGGTCTCTTCCCAAAATCCCAAAAGCTTCAACCAAAAACTGTCTACTATTGACCTCACCCCATTTCTAAGAGGTCTATAAGGGGTTTGCATAAGAGCACAAGTGTGCCTACCATTCCTGGCCTATTGTTTCCTTTCGTTATATCCAATTAATATAGTTATTACAAACTCATACTTATATATATGCTTATATATATGCTTATGCTTATATAAACTGTGTGACAAAATAAATAAATAAATAAATAGATAAAGTAGAAAAATGTGGGTTAGACAGCACCACCACCAGATGGATTCGTAACTGGCTGACCAACCGCATTCAACGTGTAGTCTTCAATGGAACTACATCCACATGGAGGGAAGTATGCAGTGGAGTACCCCAAGGCTCTGTTTTAGGCCTAGTACTCTTCAACATCTTCATCAATGACTTGGACAAGAGGATAGATGGGGAACTCATCAGATTTGCAGATGACACCAAGCTGGCAGGAATAGCCAACACTCCAGAAGATAGGCTCAAGATACAGAAGGTTCTTGACAGACTTGAATATTGGGCGCTATCTAACAAAATGAAATTCAACAGTGAAAAAAGTAAGGTTCTACATTTAGGCAAAAAAACCCAAAATGCACAGGTACCATATATGTGATACCTTGCTCAATCGTAGTAACTGTGAGAGGGATCTTGGAGTCCTAGTGGACAACCATTTAGATATGAGCCAGCAGTGTGCAGCAGCTGCCAAAAAAGCCAACACAGTTCTGGGCTGCATAAACAGAGGGATAGAATCAAAAACACGTGAAGTGTTAATACCACTTTATAATGCCTTGGTAAGGCCACACTTGGAATATTGCATTCAGTTTTGGTCGCCACGATGTAAAAAAGATGCTGAGACTCTAGAAAGAGTGCAGAGAAGAGCAACAAAGATGATTAGGGGACTGGAGGCTAAAACGTATGAAGAACGGTTGCAGGAACTGGGTATGTCCAGTTTAATAAAAAGAAGGACTAGGGGAGACATGATAGCAGTGTTCCAATATCTCAGGGGTTGCCACAAAGAAGAGGGAGTCAAACTATTCTCCAAAGCACCTGAGGGTAGAACAAGAAGCAATGGGTGGAAACTAATCAAGGAGAGAAGCAACTTAGAACTAAGGAGAAATTTCCTGACAGTTAGAACAATCAATGTGGAACGACTTGCCTGCAGAAGTTGTAAATGCCCCAACACTGGAAATTTTTAAGAAGATGTTGGATAACCATCTGTCTGAGATGGTGTAGGGTTTCCTGCCTGGGCAGGGGGTTGGACTAGAAGGCCTCCAAGGTCTGTTCCAACTCTGTTGTTATTATTATTATTAACAATGGCCACTGTATTGCTTGCTTATACTGTATGTGAAAACAATGCTCTTGCCTGACTTTTTGATGGAATTGAAAAAGAAAAGGTTGACCAAGAATTAAAAGAATTAAAATCAGATAATGTAATTTTTTTTATGCTAAGCTTCCCAGTGTTTCTTGTTTTGAACCCAAGAATAAGAACAAGCAATTTAGAAGCATGAAAACTGATATTGCTTGAGTGAATGATCAACAAGGCATAGAGGTATAATCCTACAATTTAATACAATACCTACACTCATATCCCTTCCCTTCACCCAAATACAAGAGAATAAGGTATTATATTGCCTATGTCAGGACCCAAGAGCCAAGAAAGAGACGTGGAGTTAGTTAAGTTAGTTTCTTTTAGTGTTCTTCACTTATAGACATAATCTTGCCACATTAAAACAACTATTTATATAACCACGGATACGGCCTGGCAATATCTAGGGAAAAGCCATTTTAATCCTCTTCCTACCAATCAAAAGTTCCAAGTTCCACAGCTTTTTTGTCCTTTAGAAAACAGCCCCTCCTTCATGGGAATCCAGACTACATTCCACCACAACCCTGTGGTTCTGTACCTTTCATAATGGCAAGCCTCTATTGTTTTCAAAACTCTTCATACTGACAAACCAGCTGTCCTGAATTTGGACTCCATTACCTACTCATGACAACATGCTACTCCCAATTCAGCCAAGAATTTCTTCCAATAAGAGTATGTACTGCCCTCCCACAGTAGTAAATACTGTCATTTCTGAAATGTAATCTCTATCCATGGATATAATGCTATTGACAAGGAGATAATAGAAACTGCATGTGATTTCAAATTTAATGTCAAGGTAATGTGCTATTTAGGCATGGCTAGGTTCATTAGTTTCAGATCCATGTCATTCTTACTTGTGTTCCTTCTGTACAGTACTATTTCTCTATCAATTACATTTTTCTTTTTAAAAAAACTGCTTTTAAACTCTGAAAGTATATTCCCCAGAATTACAGCTCTTTCAAATGGTGGAAGAGCCTAGCTATCATAGATCTAATGCAACCACAATGAGAATGAACTCACAAATATCTCTTACAATGACAGGAGATAATTAAATGCTGTTTCTTCCAGAACTATGGTACAGTAGAGAAAGGTAACTATGATTTTTATACTACAGCTACCCATTGAAATGTATCTAATTCTGTTCTGTTCTATTCTGACCCAAATATAATATTTATTAGGGATTGGTATTTTCATTTTATACAGATAGAACTATGGGTAGAACTGATTCTAATTTTTTAAAATTACCATTAATACTGCAGAGAAACATTTCATATATCTTCCCCCTATCTCTCTCCCGTCCTCACTCCTCACCACGTACAAGTGAATGAATAAACATATCCTTCAGCTGGTAGGTAGTTTCCAGTCCCCATCCTTGGCATGTCATATTCATTGTCACCATACTATGTTTAAGCTATTTTATATTCCCAGGAAAAACTGTGATGTCAGAACTTCCACTTTCTTAGATAAATTGCTCATGATTTCACTGCAGATTAGGTTAAAAGCCTTCTTCCTGATTATACTTTGTAAATTAGGAGGAACTGCACAGTTTGGACTTCAAAAGGCTGAATTAATGCTGTGATAAAATTGGATAAATTCTGATTTCTAGGAGTACTTTTTTTTCATCTGACTTTGCTGATGAATCTAACAATGATTTTTTTTTAAAAAAAGAAAGAATATAGATAATCCTTGACTTACAGCAGTGAGTACTTCATTTAGTGACCATTCAAGGTGTACAACAGCAATGAATGAACAGACTTATGCGTGTTTTCCACATTTAGGACCATTGTAGCATCCCCACGGCCATGCGATCAAAATTCAGATGCTTAGCAACTGGTTCATATTTATGATGATTGTAGTGAGCCAGGATCATGTGATCCCCTTTTGCAACCTTCTGCCAAGCAAAGTCAATGGGGAAGACAGAGTCACTTAACAACCGTGTTACTAATTTAACTGCAGTGATTCATTTAACAGGTTTGCAAAAAGAGACAAAACTCTTTTAACAATGAGCTCACTTAGCGACAGAAATTGTGGGCTCAATTGTGGTCATAAGCGGAGGGCTATCTATCTAACATCCCTCTGTAGAATCCTCTAAATTCTAGCATTAGAGGGCCATTCTCCATTAAAACAGGAATAATCCACAAAACTATTTGGTGTGAAGTCTCATTTCTTCCCAGCTAAAGCCTACTGTTGTGTCTTGCCCGCCCTCAGAGCAGCCGGGGCCTTCTTACCTGCTCCCCAACACTGAGGAATGTATGCCTTCCGGCCCAAGTCCTGGCTCCATGCCCCCACAAACTGCAGAAGAAGGAGCATCTCCCTGCCCCAGCCCTGACTCCATGCCCAGGCAAACGGAGCAGCTAGACCCCTCCCCCTCATCCACAGCAGGTGAGCCTGAGGAGGGTTTACTCCCAAGAACAGCTGATTGGAGTGACCCTCGCATCAGAAGATTGGAGAGGCGGAGGCAACAGAGGGAAGGGAGGGGCAGGCCTTAATGAGTGCTGAGTCATGGAGCCACACCCCATGGCCTATATAAAGGAGCTACTTTCTGGCAGTCTCTGAGTCAGGCAAAAGTCAAACTTATCTTGCTGAAGTCACTTACTGGTCTCCTGCCTGCTCTGAGGACTTTGCTAGGACTTTGGGCAGAGCTGCAGAGGCAAGCCTGATTCGGATTTCCCAGACCCAGCCGTCAGCGGAGGAGTGGGACACGACACCTACATTCCATGTTACTGAGAAATTCTACCACAACCTGACTTGTCCTGGCCCTGGATGAATTCTATCATGTTTCTAAATGGTCTTTTGATCGAAGTGCTTACCTTGCCCACATATTGAGTATCTGGACCAGTATATTCCTCCAGTAAAAAAAATTGATTCCACATCCATCCACGCTTTGTCCGATGCATGGCTTTTCCCTGATCCTTCGCCAGCCCCATTATTCTTTTAGCTTGCAAATACACGCTAGTCCTCTTCGGCGATAGTAAAGTAGGAATCTCGTAAAAAATGCAAGTCCAAATTAGAAATGACAAGCAGCTGCACGTTTTCATTCTTTGGGCCTTCTGCAGAGGAATCTGCTGAACTTGGTATGTCTTTTCCTTCAACCAGTAGAATCTTCTGCAAATGTTGTTGTATTCCTCTTTGAAATGATCTGTAAATTGGATAAACATTTAGATGAGTTTTAAATTTATATATCTTTATTTATTTACTTATTTATTTTTGTCACAACAATATACATAAGCATCACACAAAATGGTTATATGGTATATATGACGCAATATGAGGAAGTATAAGCATATATGTATAAGAATAAAAAAAAAACCCACAATAGGACAGGAACTGTAGGCACGTTTGTGCTCTTATGCCTGCCCCTTATAGTCCTCTTAGGAATGGGGTGAGGTCAATAGTAGAAAATTTTTGGTTAAAGCTTTTGGGATTATGAGAAGAGACCACAGAGTCAGGTAATGTGTTCCAAGCACTGATGATTCTGTTACAGAAGTCATATTTTCTGTAATTTTCTGTAATTGAAGCTGAAGTAGTCTTTAACAGGAAGGACATTACAATAGATGATTCTATGAGTTAAACTCATAGTCTTGTTGAAGGCGATGGAGTTCTAAGTTTTCTAAACCTAGGATTTCAAGTCTGGTGGGATAAGATATTTTGTTGTTTTCAGAGGAGTGGAGAACTCTCCTTGTACAGTATTTCTGGACACGTTCAATTGTATTGATGTCAGAAATGTGGTGTGGGTTCCAGACAGGCGAACTGTATTCAAGGATTGTCCTATCTTGATGTAAACCCCCTCCCCCTCATATGTGCATTTATGTTACATTTTTCAGAGCAGGAATGAAATTCAGAAGGTTCTGACAGATTCTGGAGAACCAGTAGTGGAAATTTTGAGTAGTTCGGAGAACCGGCAAATACCACCTCTGGTTGCCCCAGAGTGGTGTGGGAATGGAGATTTTGCAATATCCTTCCCCCAGGAGTGAGGAGGCAATGGGGATTTTGCAGTATCCTTCCCCTGGAGTAGGGTGGGAATGGAGATTTTGCAGTAACCTTCCCCGTCATGCCCACCAAGCCATGCCCATCAAGCCACACCCACGTAACCGGTAATAAAAAAAATTGAATTCGACCACTGCTTCAGAGGATCCTACACAGATTAAATAAAGGGCTGAGAAACATCTCCTGCAGATTGTACAAATCATATTCTAATAGGATAATATGCAAAATCAACCTAAACAAAAGGTAGAAATTTCCTAGACGAGGGGTCTCCAACCTTGGCAACTTTAAGCCTGGTGGAGTTCAACTCCCAGAATTCCCCAGCAGCTTTGCTGACTGGGGAATTCTGGGAGTTGAAGTCCACCAGGCTTAAAGTTGCCATGGTTGGAGACCCCTGCCCTAGACCCAACTTTTTTGCTCTGGCTTACTGTACAGGTGAGAATGTATCATTGTGGGCCAGCTATTTTACACAGAAGTACTAACACCATTCCTCTCCTCCCACATTTTCTGATATTCCTCTTCTAATGCACTTCTCCTCTGCGTATCTTTCCAATATCCCCCCCTCCCCTTTTAAACAGCAGTCTGCCAATATTGACTCAGACGGATCTTCCTAAAATCTGGAACAGGAGATTATTTAAGTCATTCAAAATTTATGCCAAGGAATAAATTGTGTCTGCAGTAAAGCAAGGTTGTTTAACTTTCCTCAATGGGGAACTGCACTTTGAAAAGAAGCATTTTTAAAAAAAAATCTCAGAGACTGCAGGGACTATGGTCAATGATTTTAAATGGCAAAATTGAGCCACTCAGAATCACCTCAGATCACAAAATGAACAGCACCTAAAGTGAATGGATGAATGAATGAATGAATGAAAGAAAGAAAGAAAGAAAGAAAGAAAGAAAGAAAGAAAGAAAGAAAGAAAGAAAGAAAGAAAGAAAAACCTATTATTCTAGTCAGGACTGGTCAATGAATAGATTGCTTCAGTGGTGGGTTTCAAATTTTTTTTACTACCGGTTCTGTGGGTGTGGCTTGTGGAGTGTGGCATGGCTTGGTGGGCACAGCTTGGTGGGCGTGGCAGGAGAAGAATACTATAAAATATCCATTCTCCATTCTCACCCCACTCACCCCAAATTGCATTCACATCAGTGGTGGGTTTCAAAATTTTTTACTACTGGTTCTGTGGGTGTGGCTTGGTGGGCATGGCTGTGGCTTGGTGGGTATGGGTGTGACTTAGGTGGGCATGGCAGAGGAAGGATACTGCAAAATCTCCATTTTAATTGTGTATAATTGTGATAAGGTTAAAAGGTTTTGGCAACAATTGGAGAAAATGATATTTGAAATGATGGGGAAAGTAATAACATTGAGAGTGGAAACTATATTATTGTTGGTAATTAAGGAAATAGAATTAACAAAATATGAAAAAGAATTGATTAGAATTATGATTATAATAGGTAGAATTATAATAGCTAGATATTGGAAACTAGATGTGATTTTTAGAATAGAAGAGTGGAATTCTGAAATGTGGAAACTAGCTTTAAATGATAAAATGACATGTGATATTAAAATTAAAAGTGGTGTGTATAAAGAAGATATTTTCTGGAAGACTTGGAAACCATTTGTGGACTTTGCGCTTGGAACATTGGACGCTTCAGTACCTGTACCTCGAGAACGTGGATTTTGGCAATCATGAGGATATATCCGAAGACCCAAATCTTCCTTTTATGTATAGAACAAGGGTGTAATAATGTATTTTCTTTTGGTTTGTTTGTTGCAAAAAAAGTAATAAAAAAAAAAATCTCCATTCCCTCCCCCATCCAGGGGAAGGTTACTGCAAAATCCCCATTTCCTCCCAATTAGCTGGGACTCGGGAGGCAGAAAATAGATGGGGGTGGGGCCAGTCAGAATTTTTACTACCGGTTCTGTGGGTGTGGCTTGTGGAGTGTGGCATGGCTTGGTGGGCACAGCTTGGTGGGCGTGGCAGGAGAAGAATACTATAAAATATCCATTCTCCATTCTCACCCCACTCACCCCAAATTGCATTCACATCAGTGGTGGGTTTCAAAATTTTTTACTACTGGTTCTGTGGGTGTGGCTTGGTGGGCATGGCTGTGGCTTGGTGGGTATGGGTGTGACTTAGGTGGGCATGGCAGAGGAAGGATACTGCAAAATCTCCATTTTAATTGTGTATAATTGTGATAAGGTTAAAAGGTTTTGGCAACAATTGGAGAAAATGATATTTGAAATGATGGGGAAAGTAATAACATTGAGAGTGGAAACTATATTATTGTTGGTAATTAAGGAAATAGAATTAACAAAATATGAAAAAGAATTGATTAGAATTATGATTATAATAGGTAGAATTATAATAGCTAGATATTGGAAACTAGATGTGATTTTTAGAATAGAAGAGTGGAATTCTGAAATGTGGAAACTAGCTTTAAATGATAAAATGACATGTGATATTAAAATTAAAAGTGGTGTGTATAAAGAAGATATTTTCTGGAAGACTTGGAAACCATTTGTGGACTTTGCGCTTGGAACATTGGACGCTTCAGTACCTGTACCTCGAGAACGTGGATTTTGGCAATCATGAGGATATATCCGAAGACCCAAATCTTCCTTTTATGTATAGAACAAGGGTGTAATAATGTATTTTCTTTTGGTTTGTTTGTTGCAAAAAAAGTAATAAAAAAAAAAATCTCCATTCCCTCCCCCATCCAGGGGAAGGTTACTGCAAAATCCCCATTTCCTCCCAATTAGCTGGGACTCGGGAGGCAGAAAATAGATGGGGGTGGGGCCAGTCAGAATTTTTACTACCGGTTCTCCAAACTACTCAAAATTTCCACTGCCGGTTCTCCAGAACTGGTCAGAACCTGCTGAAACCCACCTCTAGATTGCTTGCAATTCTTAGCACTGCTTCTGCAGGCTCAAGATTCCTCTGTAGATATGTTCTAGCTCATTTCTTTTTCTCTTTTTGGTAGAGAAAGTGGCAAGCCACTTTTAAGGGTCCCTTGATATTTTAAGCCTGAGTTTTAGAAACTATTTGAATGAATGTCATAAGAGGTCTAGTTGATATTTTAAATTGAAGGTTAGTGATTCTTTTAGTGAATGTCATCAGACTTTACAAGGTTTAAGGTATGTATTTTGTTCCTTAAGCCTTCATCTCAAGGCATAGGGCCGGGTTACTTACGGGACCGCCTACTGCTACCGGATACCTCTCACCGTCCCGTGCGCTCTCACAGAGAGGGACTCCTCAGGGTGCCGTCAGCGAGACAGTGTCGTTTGGCGACACCCAGGGGAAGGGCCTTCTCTGTGGGGGCTCCCACCCTCTGGAACGAACTCCCCCCAGGACTTCGTCAACTTCCGGACCTCCGAACCTTCCGTCGCGAGCTTAAAACACATTTATTCATCTGCGCAGGACTGGATTAGTTTTTAAATTCGTGGGTTTTTAAGGGGTTTTAAATGGGTTTTTAATGGGTTTTTAATGGGTTTTATTATTTGCTAAATTTTAATTATGCCAAATTGAATAAGTTTTTTAGTGGTATTTTAATAGTATTTATTTTGTAATAGTACTGTTTATTTTATCTGCCTGTAAACCGCCCTGAGTCCTTCGGGAGAAGGGCGGTATAAAAATTTAAATAATAAATAAATAAATAAATAAATCTGAAACATTGGGATGAAATTTCGGTGTCATTTGATTCAAGGGACTTAGACAGTATATACCTGGGGAGGTATACACTGTCCTTTCTTAAAGCCATAGGTTGCATACTTTTGAAAGAAACTTGGGTATCATAAACAAGCTACTTCTTTTATTGTTATATAGTTATTCTATTATTAATATTATCAGTCTTAGGTTTCACAAGCCTTTGAAACAATGCAGTTTTGGACATCATCATGTTAATCTAGGTTGTTGCCAATCCAGGTAATGAAAAGTGTAAAATCCTTCTTGCATTTGGATTTGTAGCAGCCATGCTATGACTTAAAAGGATGCTGTGCCTCTGTGAGGTCCCCTTCGCCCCACATAGTGGTTAAAAAAAAGGGAGGGGTCTCAATGCCTCTCTCCAAAACTTTAACACCAGTTATAGTAGCAGGTGCCTGACCACTGTAGTGACAGCATGTATTTGTTTGGAAAATAACATACAAATAACATGCTATAGCCTTAAATTGGTTAATTGTATCTGCAATTTAAACACTGCTGCCCTTCACAAGTTTGCCAACAAAACGAATGATAAACAAACAATACTCATATATTCTCAGTTACCTGCTTTTTAATAAACTATAAATATGGCTGGAGAGCTAGTTTGGAGCTAGAGTGGTTAAGGCATCAGATTAGAAACTAGGAGATCATGAGTTCTAGTTCAGTCTTAGGCACAAAGTCAGTTGGATGATCTTGAACCAATCATTCTGTCTTAGTCTTTGAAAGGAAGCAATGACAAACTAGTTCTGAAAAACTTTGTCCCCTCCCCCCCCCAAAAAAAAACCCTTTCAGGGACTTGAATGAAAGATATACAAATGATACAAACACACAAACATAAAAAAAATCCACAAAGAGTGTTGTTATTCAGTTAGGAGTCTTTTTGTTAACTTAAATCCATAAATCTCTTTGTTATGAAACACATATTTTATTCTAATGCAAAGAATTTTCAACCAACCCACAATCTCAGTGGACTACTTAAAAAGAGTCATGCATATTGAGGCCTTCAGATCAGGAATGCACTGGACATTTTGACAAATTGAACATTTATTTATATTCCTATTATTGTTTCATAAAACAGATTTTCAGATTTGCACCCATTTACATACAGTAAAACAGAATTCAGATTGCAGCAAATTAAAAGACACAGTATATTCTTTAGCTACAGATCAAAGACTATTAATCTATAGTGACCAGAAATCCTGCTTTTGGCGGGACAGTCCTGCTTTTTAATAATTTGTCCTGCGTCACTTTTCAAAAAAGTCCCGATTTTTTTCCCCACTCCCATTCTGAAAATGGAGTCGGCAACGCAAGAGGAGGAGGAGGAGGCAGAGAAGGGGGAGTGGTGGAGAAGGGGGCGCGAGATCGCCCGCTGCCTGGAAGAGCCGAGAGGAGATCCGAGGAGAACCGAGCCTGCCTGGAAGAGCCAACAGGAGAGCCGAGCCTGCCTGGAGGAGCCAAGAAGCAGCAGCCGCTCCTCCTCCTTCAGCCAGGTGGCGAGACTCAGCGCGCATGTGCAGCCCCCCCTCGCCCGTCAATGGTGTCCCACTTTGCCATCGCTGAAATCTGGTCATTTTATATTAATCTAGGCATATTTACTAAACATACTATATTGCATGATAATCTATGCAGCATAACAAGTAAGTGTGTTTGCTTATTCAGCCTAACACTTGAGATCAGTGGTGGTATTCAGCTGGTTCTATCCAGTTCAGGCAAACCAGTAGCAGCAGCTGTGAGAGGCTCCGCCCACCCACCCGGACATCATCACGTCCCATTTTTGACGCTCTGCACATGCACGTGCTCACATTTGTGAACCGGTAGAGAAGACAAGTGAATACCACCCCTGCTTGAGATGGCCTCTAATACATGGCTATCTGACTAAAACATGATTATATACATGCTAACAAACCTTTGAAGGGGGTCCAAAGAAGGGAACTAAAGCCAAACATTGACTGAGAAGTACATTCCACTTTTATTGATACTTAGCCACCTGTCTTAAAAATTAAGTTAATGTTCCTAATTGTCTCAGAATTCCCCATTGCAAATTAGTATTAATTAGAAATTAGCTAGAGGAAAATATTATTTGGATAGCAGTGAATGTAACTGATTGTGTGAAATCATGTGATTTTATCTGAAAACTCAAATATTGAGAACTTCAAAAAAAAATATCCAACAATTGGAATGGGGAGAAAAAAACCTACAATATGCCTCTCCAAATGCATGATAAATTTTTAAAACCAAAAGTTAGCAAAAGAAATCTAGAGAAATACAGAAAGAAGAAGAAGAAGAAGAAGAAGAAGAAGAAGAAGAAGAAGAAGAAGAAGAAGAAGAAGAAGAAGAAGAAGAAGAAGAAGAAGAAGAAGAAGAAGAAGAAGAAGAAAGGTTTATATTTGTGTCATACACATGATTTTTAGAAAGTGACTTCTGTCATATTCTTGAAGCTAAATAGAAATAATTAGCAAAATTGCAGGTGAACCTGATGTTTTCTTTGCAGGAAAATTACATGGCAATCATCTAACTGCCCTGGAATTGTTGATAGAAAAGGATTAATTTTTATATAAACTGTAATAAAATTGCAGTGTAGTAGCATATGTGTGATAGCTTCCTTGTGTCGCAAGGGCAGAAATGCCAAACTGGAAAAATATTATAGCATTCCCTTGAAATGCTACAGAGCAAAGGGTGCTGACACATGACTTGTAAAAGCCCAGTGATATTTAGGGTAGTGTAAGGATAGAGATTATGATGGAATAGGGTTGTGTATAAAGACAACATACCATGAGTCTCTCATCCAATAAAATTGGTCTCTTCAGGGGCAGATGAGCAGGCTAAACCACAATTTTATATTCCGGGAGGTGATGTATAATCAATTCCTTAGCCTAATCCCTGTTTCATATATAGAAATTGGCTCAGAGAAGGCCACGTGATGTTATTTTCTAATTAAGAACCTTCTTCCATTTAGAAGTTATCACATGGAATGCGAGGGATACAAGTCCATTGGAGTTCAGTTAGGTTTACCCCAATAATTAATTGCCTCTATCCATCCTTTAGTTTCTACTTTGGCAAGGCTGGCCTCCAGCTAAGAACAGCATTAGCTTCACACTGTACTTTTTCAAGGAACATAAACTTATTACATAGACTGAGCCCTTTCCGGTTTCTCTTCAGGCTGTAAATCTCCTAAGCTGGTGTTTAATGTGATTTTATACTTTTCCCTAGTTAAAAATTATATCTTAAAGCAACCAATTAATATGTGAGATTGTTCTTTGGGGGACATAAAAGAGTTTTATTTTGATTGGAGAAATGTCGGTCCCTATCAAATAATAGAACTCTTAGCATGGTTTAGTAAATCATTCTCTGACTCAATTAGCTCACAGACTTGTGGAGAAAACAGGAAAAGTCCTCAAGAATACTGTTTGTACATTCAATAAAAAAGGTAGAATGTGCATGTAATAAATCAATATATCCTACTACTTGTGTTATGTTATGTTAGTGGCCCTTATTAGAACTTTATAAATCCCACAACACAGGTGATTTAGATTTTACCTGAATGTGTTTGAAATGTAATCTTTAAAACCATTAAAAGTCACATTAAAAAAACAAAACCTTGTACTGGTGTTTCAGACACTTTTCTCAACTGTCTCTACACAAATATATAACCAGAGCTGCTTTGCTGGGAGTAAAAAGCCTCCATTCATCACTTTTGAAAGATTTGCACATTATCATGTGCAGGATAATGAGCAGAAGACAACATGACTCTATCATAAAGAGTAAGAACCCCCATATTTATACATACAAATATCTCTGAGAACCTTTCTTCTTTTTCATTTAGCAAATTTATATGGCTGCTCATATTAATAAATCGCTCCAGATGGCTAGACTTTTAAAACTCACAATTTTTCATGGTTTCACCTTTTCTATAGTGTATGCAATTTCTTGGCTACACTAATTGCTTGTTATTCCCATAAGCAGTACTTGAACTGTTTTTTTATTTCATAACGTTAAGTGAATTGTTCTTTTCACCAGATGCATCATATTACGTAAGTTTTTAATATATCTTGTTAACAGTTCTTCACTGTTTTATTGAACATTATTATTTTCGATGTCAACTGTGTGTCCATTTATTCTTTTGAATAGATATTCTTCCCTTCTTTTAAGTTACATGCCTTTGAGTTAGAAGTAGGGAAGCTTCAAAAATCTCTCACATATTTCTTTTGAAAGAAATGATGTGATTGATTGTGGTATAAATGGAAACATAATTCATGAATTCACTAGTGTCTGCTGAAATATTTTTCAGCTTAAGAGATTGTGTAATGAAATGTGCATATTTGGAGAAGTTGCATAAAGAAATGTCATACATGGGAACACTGCATACAATACATTTGGGAAACCTGCATGCAAGATGTATGAGTTGGAGAAAATTGTGAATTAAC
This sequence comes from Ahaetulla prasina, assembly GCF_028640845.1. NCBI lineage: Eukaryota > Metazoa > Chordata > Lepidosauria > Squamata > Colubridae > Ahaetulla > Ahaetulla prasina. Next base: position 90,781,159 of record NC_080541.1, on the reverse strand, counting down.
ATAAATGTGGATTATCTAGCACCGTGATGGCGAACCTATGGCACATGTGCCACAGGTGGCATGTAGAGCCATATCTGTGGGCATGTGAGTGTTGCCCTAGCTCAGCTCCAGCGCGCATTTCAGGCCCTCCAGGCCCACTGGAAGTCAGGAAATAGGCTGTTTCCGGCCTCCGGGGGGGGGGGAAGACCATTTTCACCTTCCCCAGGCTCCTAGAAAGCCTCTGGAGCCTGGGAAGGGTGAAATACAGGCCTTCTGGTCAACTTGAAGTCAGGAAATGGGTTGTTTCTGGCCTCCCGAGGGCCTCTGGGGTTGTATGGGGAAGGCCGTTTTCATCCTCCCCAGCTCCAAGAAAGCCTCTGGAGCCTGGGGAGGGCAGAAAATGGGTCTACTGGGCCCACCGTGCCATCACGTTCCAAAATTGGGGGGATGCCGGGGAGGGTGTCACAAGGGCATGTGCGGGGGGGGTGTACATTGAATTATGGTTGTGGGCACGGACGTGCGTGACCAGCCCTGCACTCCCCCTGCTTTTGGCACACGATGGCAAAAAGGTTAGTCATCACTGATTTAGCATGTCTGGAAGTTTTACTTCATATTTGGCTACAACATGCTATTTAATATATCGTGTTACACTGGCACAGGCCTGACTCCAAATACCTAGATGGAAAGTTTTTGTATTCAAATAAGTGCAAGATGGAATGAATTGGATAGGAAAGAAATTGTGTTAAACAGGGAATAAAATAAATAAGTCCATTTTTGCTATTCAGCATTAGTACATATTGCATCTTTAATCTTACAGGAAATATGCCTGCTAGGTACCAGTTGCTTAGAGATAAACTGCAGTGTAGAACAAAATTTTCTAACGTGCCAGTCAATAACATGGAGGCATCTGCTTAACCGTTTGAGAAACAGGCAATTATAAGTCATCCTTGGCTTATGACCATAACTGGGCCAGAATTTCAGTAACTAAATGATGTGATCATAAAGTGAGATGTCACATGACCACTTCACTTAGCAACTAACTAAGTAACGCTACCCTCCAAACTAGGGCATATAAAACCTTTGCAAGACCTATACTTGAACACTGCTCACCTGCCTGGAACCCTCACTGTATTTCAGACATCAATACATTAGAGAGGGTCCAGAGATATTTTACTAGAAGAGTACTCAAATCTTCTTCTCGAAAAAAAATTCCCTATACCACCAGGCTTGAAATTTTAGGTCAAGATAGCCTCAAAGTACATTGTCTATGTTTTGACCTATGCTTAGTTCATAAGATTATTTACCTGTAAATGAGTACTTTAATTTCAACCATAACAACACAAGGGCTATTAATAGATTTAAACTCAATGTAATTTGTTCTAATCTTAATTGTAGGAAATATGACTTCTGCAATAGAGTAGTAAATGTCTGGAGCACCCTACCTGATCCTATTGTTAGTCTCTCTAATCCCTATACCTTTTACCTTAAACTGTCTACCATGAACCTTTCATGTTTCTTAAGAGGGCCCTAAGGGGGCATGCATAAGTGCACCAGCGTGCCTACCGTCCCTGTTCTACTGTTCCCAATTATATATAATCATTCTATGTGTTTATGGCTATATTTTGCCTATTTATTTATTTAATTTTATTTATTTATTTGATTTTTATACCGCCCTTCTCCCGAAGGACTCAGGGTGGTGTACAGGCAAAAATAAAACAGATAGTACAATATACAATTTAAAATGCAATTAAAAAACTTATTTTAAAATTGGCCTGAAAAGTATACAATGAACTAAAAACCCCATTTAAAATTAGTTAATAAGAATTTAAAATTTAATAAAATTCAATTTAAGCCAGCCCCGCGCGAATAAAAAGATGTGTCTTCAGTTCGCGACGGAATGTCCGAAGGTCAGGTATTTGGCGTAAACCTGGGGGAAGTTCGTTCCAGAGTGTGGGAGCCCCCACAGAGAAGGACCTTCCCCTGGGGGCCGCCAGCCGACATTGCTTGGCGGACGGCACCCTGAGAAGTCCCTCTCTATGAGAGCGTACGGGTCGGTGGGAGGCATGTGGTAACAGCAGGCGGTCCCGTAAGTACCCAGGCCCTAAGCCCCATTTATATCCTTTTTTTGTGCCAGTTTTTTTTCATGTGTCCATGTCTATGTCTATGTTTATTCTGTTACTTGTTTGCTTGTACTTATTGACAAATAAATAATAATAATAATAATAATAATAATAATAATAATAATTTTAATAATAATAATAATAACTACTACTACTACTACTACTACTACTACTACTACTACTACTATTACTACTACTACTACTACAATCACGGAAATTCCAGCTGTTGTTGTTAACTGAGAATTTCAGGTTGTTAGCAGAGGAAGTTGCAGGTAAAGAATGTGGGATGCCTCAGGACAGGCCTTGGGAAGCCTGACACAGGTTATGCATGAGTTTGATGGGACGGGATGCAATGTGGCCTCTGTGGCTCAGGCTACTAAGGCAGTCTGTTATTAACATGGCTGCTTGCAATTATTGCAAGTTCTAGTCCCACCAGGCCCAAGGTTGACTCAGCCTGCCATCCTTTATAAGGTAGGTAAAATGAGGACCCAGATTGTTGGGGGCAAGAAGTTGACTTTGTATATAAATATACAAATAGGATGAAGACTATTGCTAACATAGTGTAAGCCCACCCTGAGTCTTTGGAGAAGGGCGGGATATAAATGCAAATTAAAAAAAAAAAAGCCACAGCCACCTCAGCTGACCATATGGCCCAGCAGCATTTACATCTGTAGGGGCACCGTAACTTTTCCCCCACCTATCTCCTCCCCCATTTTGGCCAACCTATACAGCAACATTCAATGACAGCATCCCGGGGACTGGGCAAATATCTCTGATATTACCAATAGAAATATCTATCTATGTTATCTATATATGGTATTTGAGCTCTAGTGCAGGGGTTGGCAACCTTAAACACTCAAAGAGCCATTTGGAACCGTTTCCTACAGAAAAAAAAAACAAAACGGGAGCCACAAAACCCTTTTGACATCTAAAATGAAGATAACAGTGTATATGTCATTTTTACCTTTATGCTATGTATAAAAAAAACTATAGTGTGTTGCATTTATGTAATCAATGAACTACTACAAAGAAAGCAAATTTTTATTTCTGCATGCAACAAAAACATTTTGAACTTTGTTCAAAAGAGTCTTTGGAGAAGGGCGGGATATAAATGCAAATTAAAAAAAAAAAAGCCACAGCCACCTCAGCTGACCATATGGCCCAGCAGCATTTACATCTGTAGGGGCACCGTAACTTTTCCCCCACCTATCTCCTCCCCCATTTTGGCCAACCTATACAGCAACATTCAATGACAGCATCCCGGGGACTGGGCAAATATCTCTGATATTACCAATAGAAATATCTATCTATGTTATCTATATATGGTATTTGAGCTCTAGTGCAGGGGTTGGCAACCTTAAACACTCAAAGAGCCATTTGGAACCGTTTCCTACAGAAAAAAAAAACAAAACGGGAGCCACAAAACCCTTTTGACATCTAAAATGAAGATAACAGTGTATATGTCATTTTTACCTTTATGCTATGTATAAAAAAAACTATAGTGTGTTGCATTTATGTAATCAATGAACTACTACAAAGAAAGCAAATTTTTATTTCTGCATGCAACAAAAACATTTTGAACTCTGAAAAAAAAGATGGGTCAAAAAGCTCAATAATTATTCGTGGTGAGCAATACAAATGTAAAGAAAAACAAACTAACAAGTTTTTAAAAAGTTAAAAAAATAAAAGAAACTGTACAAATGAGAAGAAAAAGACATGGTTCATTTTATACTTCCATATACAATAATTGGTTCATTTTATACTTCCATATACAAGCATATCTCCTTTTATTGTGCTTCACATTACTGCACTTTGCAGATATTGCATTTTTTTTTTTCATGAGCAAAAAGATTGTGACTTGCTGAAGGCTCAGATGATTAGCATTTTTAGCACTAAAGTATTTGTTTTTAATTAAGATATGTCTATTGTTTTTTTAAAAAAATCATGTGATTTGCTTTACTGCAATACCCACTTATTGCGGTGGTTTGGAACCAAACTTGAAATATCTCCAAGGTAGGCCTGTACTTTAACATTCTCACTATTTATCTGACTTTTAACACATCAAGTTTTTTGCTGTTTACTTGGTTATTAAGACCAGAGATGAAAACATAATGCTTTTCTTACTTCTATAAGCTGGTTAAAATATTGTATATTGAAGTTGTTAGCTGTTTTAACCAGAAACATTACAGAGGGTTGTTGTTTTTTGGTTTTGTTTTGTTTTTTGTTCTGTGCAAAAGTAGTGTTCTTGGTGGGAACAAGCTCTAATAGGACTGGCTGAATGAAATAATGAAATTGGAAAAACAGTTACAGTATTGTAATATCTTAAATGGGGGTGGGAAGGAGAAGAAGGAGAAGAAAAGGGCAAAGTAGAAAATACTGTGACCCACAGAGTCAAAAGTAAGTATTGATAGTTTTTATTAAACTAGTATTATTACTTTTTCCTTCTCAAGTGGTCATGTCTCATTAAGGTAAATTGTTTCTGCTAATCAGTTTCTTCAAGTAATTAGATATGTGTTAGGCTTACTAACATAAGCATTTTTAGTTAGTATTCTTTTACAAATTATGTCATGGGATTCTATAACATACAAGGCACATACATTAAGAGAAGAAACTCAAAGAACATGAGACAGACCCAGAAGAAGATGGAAAGACATACTACTACAACATCAATTAAATGATTGAGGCAGCCAGAAGAGCAAAAAACAGAACTTTCTATCTCCTTTGACATATGAAGCAGTAAAAGGGGAAGAGAAGAAGAAGAAGAATGTTCTCTGTCCCCACTCAGATATCATTATTCATATCCAAGTATTTGTGCATCTCTAGACAGCATTTACTGAAGACAGCTGCTCTAAGCCATACAACTTCAGAGAGAGAGAGAGAGAGAGAGAGAGAGAGAGGAGGAGGAGGAGGAGGAGGAGGAGGAGGAGGAGGAGGAGGAGGAGGATTTTTTAAAATGTATTTTTGTTCATTATTGTGAGCAAAACTAACAATACAGTGTCTCATCAACATTCAATTTTTATTTAAATGGGATAGATAGATAGATAGATAGATAGATAGATAGATAGATAGATAGATAGATAGATAGATAGATAGATAGATAGATAGATAGATAGATAGATAAGGTAAAGGTTCCCCTTGCACATATGTGCTAGTCGTTGCCAACTCTAGGGGGCGGTGCTCACCTTCGTTTCAAAGCCGAAGAGCCAGTGCTGTCCAAAGACATTTCCGTGGTCATGTGGCCGGCATGACTCAATGCCAAAGGCGCACGGAACGCTGTTACCTTCCTACCAAAGGTGGTCCCTATTTTTTCTACTTGCATTTTTACATGCTTTCGAAACTGCTAGGTTGGCAGAAGCTAGGACAAGTAACTGTCCAAGTAACACGGCAGCACTAGGGATTTGAACCACTGAGCTGCCGACCTTTTGATCGACAAGCTCAACGTCCTAGCCCCTGAGCCACCACGTCCCTAGATAGATAGATAAATATAATCAAATGATTATAATTAAATGATTATTAAATATATTAAATAATATATATATATATATAAATATATATATTATTAAATATATTTAATATTAAATATTAAATATAATATATTTATTATATTATATAATAATATATATTATATATATATATTATATATATTATAATATATATATATAAATATTATATTATATATATTAATAATAATATTATATATATATATATATATTATTAATAATAATAATATATATTATTTAATATATATATTATTAAATATATTAGATAAAATATATAAATAAATACATATATTAGATATAATTAAATGATTATTATAGATAGATAGATAGATAGATAGATAGATAGATAGATAGATAGATAGATAGATAGATAGAATCATTTGACAGCTTTATTTTATAGGGTCCATTTTAAAGGACCTTATCTGAAAATTATTGTCATTGGTACCAGTTTTTTTTCCACCTTTCCTTTCCTAGTTTTCCATTCTTTTCCTTTCCTTTATTTTTTTTATTATTAAGTGCTACCAATATCCCCAGCACCCTTAATTCTTAATGCAATTTGAGATTTAATGGGCAATAGAGGCCATAGCTTGAGTTGAGGCATTTCTATTTTTCTTTATCTGGGGATCGAATTCCATTTTGCAGGATTACACTGTGGTGCATTTATCACCCTTGTTTACTTATCTTCCTATTGCATCTGTCAGCTTTAGCACTACAGAGAAAAATAGTTTTTCTGGTTAGCTCTTTGTCACACTACATTCAATTCATACCAAATATGTTTAGAAACTCTGATGCTTATACCTATTTAAGTCTTAATCATAAAGTTATTGTAAGATATGACTTAAATTAAACTATGTAAACAGTAGAACAATTTATGTATTGCCTCTGTCAGTCAGACAATTCATTCAGAGAAGTGATCCAAATAAAATCATCTAAAATTGCTTCAATTATTTGAGTGACATACAAATTGATTGAGAGATAAATAACAAATGAATACATGGTCCAGGAGGAGGAGGAGGAGGAGGAGAAGGGAGTAGGAAAAGGAAGAAAAGGAGGAAAAGGAGGAAAAGGGAGGAGGAGGAGAAGGGAGGAGGAGGAGGAAGAGGAATTTTTTATCCATAATCTGTTTACTATAAAACAGATAGGCCACTCCATCATTTTTTGTACATGGAAGAGCTCCTTGCTTGCTCTTCTCTGTCAACATAAAACTATTTTATACCAGTTATGAAATAATAAACTGGTATTCAAATGTCTTCACCAACCCAATAAAAGGAACACAGGATCAAAGAGCAAAACAATTTAGAGTTGTTCCCTACTAAAGGGACTAGAATTCAAAAACAGGTTTTATAAGCACTTGGATTAGAAGGGAGTTTATGAACAAAAATCCTAGTAATTGACCTGCTGCATATCATGTTCTTGAGTACCTAAATATGGTTTCCAAAATGTAACCAAAGCAAGTAGAGGTCAAGGCACAATTAAACTTCAGAATTTATTACTACAAGATATTGTGCTCTTGGCTAACTCCTGAAAAGGTTTGGACCAATGGATCAATGACTATTAGCCTTGATGGTGATGTGACGGCATAGACTACTGGGAGATTACAGAGTAAAGAGATTAACAGTACAAAGAAGAGCAACCAAAATGATTAGGGGACTAGAGGCTAAAACATATGAAGAACAGTTGCAGGAATTGGCTATGTCTAGTCTAATGAAGAGAATGACTAGGGGTGACATGATATCTTACTATCCTCAATGACACTTGTTAAAAATCTTGATGGAAAAATTAAGATGATCCTAGTAAACATTGTCATCGGTGATGATTCTCCATAGTTGTCCTAGAATATTAAAAAAATAATGCCAAATTTAGTAATAAGAACATGAATATTTTCTTTTCATAGATGACCCTCAATATCCTCTTCTAAATAATTAGTAGGCAATTTTATATGTTTGTATTGAACTGAACACTTTTTCTCCCTACTTGCTGTGCAATTGCTGTGGATTGGACCATCTACTGTAAATAGTTCTACAATGGAAACATGGCCAGTTTATATGTAGCAAACTTTGTGGTCTATCTTTAAGTTAAACCACTCTATTTCTCCTCCCACCCCCTATTTTTGACATCACTTTGATGCTGCAGCCTTTGAATAAGAATCTTTGTATTCTCTGCATCTTGAAAGGCCAGGATAAAGAACTAAAAATTGAACATGCCTCTTTGCATTAGTGAAGATGAATACGAACAAAAAAAAAAAATCAGCAGGATCAAGTGGTAAGCATTTATTGTAACATTTCAGATGGGCAAGCTGTACATTTCACATTCTTTCCAAAAGTCAGAGAAAGTGAAACTCAACCAGCCAGGCAACCAAGTGTACAGGTAAAAGAGGATATCAAATTGCATTCACATCAGTGGTGGGTTTCAAATTTTTTTACTACTGGTTCTGTGGGTGTGGCTTGGTGGGCATGGCTGTGGCTTGGTGGGTGTGGGTGTGGCTTGGTGGGCATGGCAGAGGAAGGTTACTGCAAAATCCCCATTTCCTCCCGATCAGCTGGGACTTGGGAGGCAGAGAATAAATGGGGGCAGGGCCAGTCAGGATTTTTACTACCGATTCTTCGAACGACTCAAAATTTCTGCTACTGGTTCTCCAGAACTAGTCAGAACCTATTGAAACCCACCTCTGATTCACATTGACTATCTCTGAGCATACGTGAGATATTTCCAGGGCGGGCTCCAAAAGTTTTAGCAAGGGGTTCTCTGCCTGGTTGCTGGGTGGGCATGGCCTAGTCGGCCTCCTGCACCATAGTAAGTGGGGGGGCTCTGGAGGCTTTCCTTGAGTCTTCAGGAGGGCAAAAACAGCCTCCCCAAGCTCCAGAGGCCCTCTGGAGGCCAGAAACAGCCCATTACTGAGCTTCCTGAACTTCTGGTAGGCCTGTTTTTTGCCCTCCCTGAGCCTCTGTGTGCACCCTGCACTTACCTGCATCCAAAATGAGCCACATGGGGACTCCTGGAAGGGGCAGGGCAGGGTGGACGGAGCAGGGCTATCCAGGAGTGGGATTTGGGGTTTCTCCGAACTGCACAGAATCTTAGCTAAGGTTCTCCCGAACCCCTGCAAACCCCCAGCAGCCCATCCCTGGATATTTCTAGAAATATTCCCCCCTTGCCTTCAATAGTGACCAAGCCCAGGAAGGCCATAATAGCCAAATAGCATTATTTGCGTAAACTATTCCTAGCTCTAGATTTACAAGCATGAAATAATGCTGAAAAGAATATTTTAATATAAAAAAGTGCAAAGAAGTAGCCAAGTATTCAAACATTTTATTTAATTTTTCTAGTAAATTTTAATTGGATGACTCTTACGTTTTAGTGTTAAATTAGATTACTTTAAGAGTCTATGTGAGAGGGATTCAAGACACAGGCTATGATTTCTAAGCAAAGAAAAAGATCAATCTTTGGAAATCTCCTGCTAATCTTCTGTATTTGCTGCTGGAGCCATAGCAGTAGTAAGGAGAAAAGAACAATGTCAGGAATTGAACTAAGATGCTCTTCTGATAGTCAAGAATCAAAGTGCCTCCATTCTTGCAACAATGGAGGTCATATAGGCCAATCTTGGAGCTGCTATAAAATCTTTCCTTGTGCTGCACTGCTCTATTTTATCCTGCCTAATAGAAAGCTTGTGAGACTTTAGCATAGAGGAAATTCAACACTGCGCTCCTGGAAGAGGTATACCAGCTGGGTTATTTTATGTGCCTCGTTATTGGAATCCACGTATCTTCCTGAAGTATTCTTCAAAAACACTGAAAGCTCAAGTTTCAGTTTAGCTTTGTAGAAAATCCGATCATGTAACAAATCTGCTGAGATCAAGGGTGAGTTGTCAGCAACTATGCCAGTTTAAGTATTACCATATCAAGTTATGATATCAAAATAATGTTTCTATTTTTAAGCTATTTATTATTATTTTATATTTTTTCAAATAATTTTATTAAGAGCTATAAATGAATAGTTGTCAATAGAAACTACAAAATATACTGGAAGGAAGGAAGGAAGGAAAGTAATAAAGTACTTTCTCTTCTTATTTAAGAGCTCATCTCTTAGATAAGAAAAACAAGGTCCAAATGCTACATCAATCAATTTTTGTCAGCAAAAGTCCAATAAGAGCAACTAGATATCATTAATTTATTCTTTTAGCTCTTCTGGTCAGCCAGCCTATTTTATCAATCTTTCCTGATTTTTAAACAATTATTCTTTAACCCCTTCAAAAAGTCTCAGAGTAGTTTGCAACTCATCTATGTTTCAAAGTGAAAAGCCTTCAGAATTTTAACAATTTCTTTAGCATCAAATGGTAAATTTATCCTTTAGTCACTGCTATAAAAAAGTCTTTCTAAAATTAAGCATAGTTCTTTTATCCATCCAGAAGAAGAAAAGTGTCCAGATCAGTTTCCTCTTTTAGTATCCATTTTTCTCCTTTAGTGAATGAGTCACCCAATGGATTCATTTGTATTATATTTAAATTCTCCTTCAAATTAATTACATAGATATTGCAGCTCATTCTTGTTTTGCAACTTTATTAGAACAAGCTCTGACAATTTTATCAAGCATTTGATCCATTCTATCCAAAAACATAGGTGAAAGGTGTTCAAAAGTTTGCACTATGGATTTCATGTTCATTTTCTTTATCCTCTGGCTCTAGTGTCCAGCCTTCAAGATCTCATTATCATTTTTTAAAAAAAATAATCTAATTTTTTCCATGAAAAAATAATTCTTAAATAATATAAAATATAAAATAGTTTTTTCCCAAATGCCATCACTTTGCTAAACAAATAATTCCCTCAACACTGTCAAACTATTACTAAATCTGCACTACTATTAATCTTCTCATCATTCCCATCATCCATCTCCTTCCACTTATGACGGTAACTTTGTTGCTTTTATCCTTACGATTTATACTGATATTGATTGTTTCCTGATTGCTTATTTGTAGCCTATGACTATCATTAAGTGTTAAAGTTGTACCCTATGACCATCATTTGTGTTGTAAATGTTAAATGTTGTACCTTGATGAAGGTATCTTTTCTTTTATGTACACTGAGAGCATATGCACCAAGACAAATCCCTTGTGTGTCCAATCAAAAATTCTATTCTATTCTATTCTATTCTTCAAAACCATTTAGCAGAAATAAATGATTTTTTAATTAAAACTAGAATTCTAATTCTCTACTGCCCTTAATCTATTATTCATTTTCCAAAATCCGTACGCTATGCTGCATAATCCAAAAAAGCATGCATTTTAAAAACTTTTAAAATTAAACTTATGCCATTGTCTTTTAAGGAGGCGGAAACCCAACAGATGAATACAATACAACCTTGCTAGTCTGAAGGGTCTTTAATCACTCCAATGTGCAAAATAATTTGTTGGAACATTTGACTGGTCGACACCCACTCATTGCCAAGCAATTTAACAAGTTACTGGGAGGAGGTGATAAAATGGGAGAGATTTATGTCAACAGAGGTATGCTTCAAAGAGACTCATTTTCATGACTATAGTTTGTCATTGCATTGAGTCCTCTGGCAATAATACTAAACAAGTCAAGCCATGCCTATCAAACATCAAAAACATCTACCAGGCTATCACACTTCTTTACAGGGATGATCTGAAAGCTGTATGGAAAAATACTATCTGAAATAGAATCACTGTTCAACATTGTCCACATATACAGCTAAGATATCACAATGGAGTTTGGACTGGAAAAAATATGCCATCCTTATCAAATACAGGAAAAAAATTATTGAAAACAGAAAGAATCAACATGTTCTATGGAAATGACATCAAGAATTTCAATGAAGATGATCACTATAAGTATCTGGGCATCCTTCAAGTTGACAACATCAAGCACATGAAATCAAGAACAAGTTTATAAGTGAATACATCAAGAGAGTGAAGATGATCTTAAAGTCCAAATGAAGTGGAGGAAATGCCAACAAGTCAATTAACATCTGGGCAATTCCAGGCATTAGATACACAGCTGGGATTAACAGATTAACAGAGTTGGAAGGGACCTTATAGGTCATCTAGTCCAACCCCCTGCTCAAGCAGGAGACCCTATACCATTTCTGACAAATGGCAGTCCAATCTTTTCTTGAAAGTCTCAAGTGATGAAGTTCCCACAACTTCCAAAGGCAAGCTGTTCCATTGGTTGATTGTTCTCACTGTCAGAACCTTCCTCCTCATTTCTAGGTTGAATCTCTTCATTTGTTATTCCTTGTCTGGCCTTCAGGTGCTTTGGAAAACAGTTTGACCCCTGGCAGGATGGTGGATTGAATTCAAGGAAATGGAAAGCCCTGAATGGAAAATCTGAAGAATGTCTATCCCAAAATATGGTGCGTCATAATTTATAGAAACCCACAAATAACACCAATCATCATCCATTTATCAAAGACTGAGTTAAGTATTGGAGTTCTTGACATCCAGTAACAAACAGGCTGCAAACTTACGGCTGAGCATCAAGGGTTAATAGCTGCAGGACTACTGGAAGAAAAAAAATATTTACCTATAACAAATATACTTGGAACAGATTACATCCTGTGATAATACCTTTAATTACCTCAAACAAGAAAATATACCTTTCTCATGTCCTTGGGAAGAATAAGTGGGTGAAATGCTCCTGGTTCGGACCGGATCGACCAATCTGGTAGCAATGGTGGTGGGTGGTTTGGATAGCCAATAGCAAAAATCCCTGTCCACCCCCCACCCATGCCCAGCTGAGCTGCGTGATCATCAGAGCCTCTTTTTTTTACTTTTAAAAGCATTTTTTCTACAACCTCTTTTGCCGAAGAGGTTGTAAAAAAAATGCTTTTAAAAGGTAAAAAAAGGCTCTGACGATCACAGTGGAGCCGCACGATCATCAGAGCCTTTTTTTTTAACTTTTAGAAGCATTTTTTACAACCTCTTCGGCCGAATTCGGCTTTTAAAAGTAAAAAAAAAAAAAGATTGCGTGCCACAGCTGATCACCCCTCCTGCATGCAGTTCTATTTACCCCATGCCTCCTTTTGGTGTTCACTGCATGCGTGCCCACCTCGCATTTGGTGCATGGGGCGCACTGTGCATGCACGTGCATGGTGCGTGCACAGCCAGCAAACCGGTAGTAAACCGGTTCAGATTTTACCACTGGTAATAATGCCAAATCCAGTCTAAATGGCTGTCTGACTAAGTGACAAAAACTCATCAAAATAATCCAAAAGAAGTTTTTAAGATATAAGATTCAGTCAAACTTTAGAACATTATGTCTATAAAGGCTGCTTTCCAAGTGTGGTTTTGATATAGTCTGGATTATCAGTCACTCCACTGACAAATTAATTGTAAAAATGGCTGTTTTTGTGGTCTTCTCATGAGGAGAGACTGCTAGAATCATGTGGATTATCTCAACAATCTCTTTGTTCCAGACGTTTTATGCTGGCTCAGATCCAGCGTGCTCTGATTACCTTCGCAAATGCTATCTTGCTAGCCATTGAAACCCAGCAAGGTGTAGCACATCAGGGCACTTACAGGAAGTCTCAAGGTAATGTCTTTAATTAGTTCTGCATGAACTGGCAACATTGTTGTGGAGCTTCTTCTAATCATAAACAACTTGAAAACATTATATAGAGCATCAAGTACAAATGATAAAATTACTTTCTAAACAAGGAGAAAGTGCTTCCGATATTGGAACAACAGTGTTTTCAGGAATCTTGGGACCTTAAAGTCATTTTTCTAAACCATTGTTTGTGCTGATGTGAAGCATTTGATTGGATTAAAAACCCAAAGATTGTGTAACCTTTGGATATGTGAATGTTAATCATTTATTTTGGCTTAGGGGCTACTAACTTTCATAACCACTGCTATGGAGAAGGCAGCCCATCTCTATAATAGCCAGCCGATAGGGGATCAGGTTGGAATGAAGTAATTGTTGGAGGAATACAACCATGCCTTACTTGTGATATTCAAGGCCTTCTGAGGTCTTTCATCTGAAAAGTCTTCATTTTGACCAGTAATTTCTATACAAGGCCTTCCAGAAGAATCTTCTGGTCAGAAGAAGAGCTTAACTCTAAATGCTCTATATTGGTAATACTCCAAATACTCTATTGGCAGGCTAGCTGGCAGGCAAACATAATTTCCAGACACTATGAAATTCTACTCTAAGAATTTGCCTCATTCTCTCCCTCTTTTGTTTTTTCCTTTATAAATAATTAGTCTATGGTTTGCTTTTAAGTGAACCAAAACTTGTAGATCTGGCTAAGCCTTCATTTTAAGGAACATCTGCCACTAGAGCCAAACTCCTGTAGTTTACAGGAACTACTTTATCCTTAACAAAAGGATGCAGTTTGTGAGAGGTTAAAAAGAGGAAAATGGAGGATTATGACAATCCTCACGTTGAAATGTACCTTTTTTGCGGAGAGGGATGTCATGTCTGTTTCCATTCCTTCTTTTGGTAAGTAGCGGCAAATGAAGGAATAATTGGTGTAAAAATTTTTATAATAATATGTAGGAAAGTAAATTATTTTGAATGTATAGTATGTTTAATATAGTAGTAAAATAGTTTGTCATTATCTTCTTTTGGGTTTTTTTAAGACCACAGAATAACATAACCTATAACCCTGAGATGTTCTGGTTTCAAATACTAATCAAGTCAATCACTACTTAACTTTACAAAAGCAGCTGTGATAGTTAGACGATTCCTAATTGCTAGCACCTATTGCTAGCATCTCTTGCTGATATATTTAGATGAATAAAGCAGATAAATTACTAATAATTCACATAGCCACCAACATCAATTTAAATAGAGAAGTTCTCATGAAGGCCTTTTAAAGATTAACAAACTATCATACATTTAATATGCCCCATCTTTGTGCATTGGATGTCTGGGGAATCTTACCACTTCAGTAGAATGGAGATCAAACCAACTGCTTTGAAATAATTCCCCAATGATTTAATTATCATTGCATTTTAAAATGGTCCAAACTTCAACAGCTGCTAACCACTTATTCTGATAGCAAAATTAGAGTTGGATTTATTCCACCCAGCTCAGCAGCCAACATGGTCATTGGTTATTGTGTATCCAGCACCTTGCCTGGAAAGACCAGATTTGCCATGTTGCATCTGAGGACAGTCCTTACATAAGGTGAACTAATTAGTTGCTATAAAGCTTGGTCCTATTTCTCCAACTACTCCGGAAGACAGGAATATGATCACATCCAGAAATGTGAGTGTGAAGGGAACGTTGTCTTACCTGAACGTCCCTTCTTGGAGAGGGGAAAACGGCCGTCAGGACTGGGTAAAATCTCCTCGTTGCTGAGGAGGAGATTCGTTGCTCGGTCGTTGGACCGAGTCTTAAAATTTGCTGTTTGTGGTCCCCGCCTCTTCCTATTTCCCTCCAGCTTTTTCGGCGAGGATCCAACTGTAGGTCGTCGTGTTGTACTGAAATGAGAGAGAATTAGCGCCCTCCCTCCCTTGAACCCCGATTAGACAGTCGCCTTTGGTGGGGCTGACGGCCGTTTTCCCCTCTCCAAGAAGGGACGTTCAGGTAAGACAACGTTCCCTTCTCTCAGTCGGGGAAAACGGCCGTCAGGACTGGGACATACCAAAGCCCAATCTCTTACCGGGAGGGTTGAAGGCGGCCTGTCATAATTGTTGAGACAATACCGTCTGCAGGACACGTCTGCCAAACGCTGCGTCAGCCGACGCATAAGAGTCCACCCGATAGTGTCGAATGAATGATGAGGGGTTGGACCACGTTGCTGCTCTGCAGATCTCATCGATTGATGCCTGGGCGCCCCAAGCGGCAGAAGAGGCTGCACTCCTGGTCGAGTGTGCCGTAATATTGCGTGGCACCGGAAGAGACTGACCTTCATATGCTGTGGCTATCGTCGCCCTGATCCACCTAGCCAGAACCGATTTGGTCACCTTCTGTCCCAGAGAAAGTGATTGGAACGACACAAAGAGGGCCTCTGTTTTGCGGAAAGTCGAAGTCCTATCAATGTAAATTTTCAATGCTCTCCGTACGTCTAGAGTGTGCCACACCTTTTCTAAGTGATGTTTGGGATTCGGGCAGAAATTAGGCAGAACAATTTCTTGTGTCCTATGGAACTGACTGTTAACCTTCGGAATGAAGGTGGGATCTAGACGCAGCACCACCCTATCACTGAAGAAAGTGCAGAGGTCCTGACGAATAGACAAGGCCGATAATTCAGAAATCCTGCGGGCCGAGGTGATGGCTATCAGAAAGGAAACCTTCAGCAACAGAAAACGGAGAGAGGCATCTCTCAGTGGTTCAAACGGTGTCTTGGTCAAAGCATTGAGCACCGCATTCAGACGCCAAGATGGATAGTGGTGAACCACAGGTGGGTTGACATTGTTAGCACCCCGAAAGAATTGCTGAATGAGAGGTTCCTTTGAAAGGGATATGAGAGAACCACATCTCAGGACTGAGGAAAGCGTCGTTGTTTGTCTTTTGAGTGTATTGGTCACCAGCCCTGAATCTAGCCCTCGCTGCAGAAAGGCCAGAATGTCTAAAACGGAAGCCGAGGAAGCCACTATCCCTTGAGATGCGCACCACCCTACAAATGTGCGCCACGTGGCTTCGTAGATTCTTTTGGTAGAGTCTCGGCGGGAGACTAGCATAGTGGGAATGACCTGAACTGGAACCTTTGCCCTAGCTAAGACGCTCCGCTCAATCTCCACACGGCTAGGCGTAGCCATTGCGGTTCGGGATGTCGAACTGGACCCTGGCAGAGGGACACCTGGTTGTCCGGAATCCTCCACGGTTCTCGAATTGACAGAGTCACCAGGTCTGCAAACCAGGGTCTCCTGGGCCAGAAGGGAGCGACCAGAATTAATTCCGATTTCTCTGAGAGGAGCTTCCGTATCACTCTGGGGATAAGCGGAACTGGTGGAAAGGCATACAGAAGGCACGGAGGCCATCTGCTGCGTAGGGCGTCCACTGATTCCGCTCCCCAAGAAGGGAACCTCGAAAAGAACCGAGGCACTTGATTGTTGGTCTCGGAGGAGAACAAGTCCACCACAGGAAGCCCGAAACAGGAAGACAACTCCTGGAAATTCTCCGGGGAAAAGGACCATTCTGACTGATCGATAGTCTGACGGCTGAGGGAGTCTGCTGTGCAATTGTCCGTCCCCGCAATATGTTCCGCTCTTATTGAGCGTAGATGAGATTCGGCCCAATGACCCAGGGTAAGCGTTTCCGTCATCAACGAGCCAGAGTGAGTGCCCCCCCATCTGTTTATGTGCACCTTCGCTGTCAGGTTGTCCATGAGGATAAGGACATTCCCATCCCGGATGAGATCCTTGAAGGCCATGAGGGCCAGACGGGTGGCACGAAGCTCCAGAAAGTTGATGCCGTGGCGAATCTCCGCTGGTGACCACTTGCCCTGAGCCAGGTGTTGATCGAGATGGGCCCCCCATCCTGACAGACTGGCGTCGGTGGTGATGACTACTCTCACTGGTTCCCTGAAGACCGATCCTCTGGCCACTGTCTCTGGATTCCACCATGCCAAAGAGTCGACCACCTCCCGTGGAAGGGTCACCCGTCGTCTGGAAGGACAGTGTCGGCTCCTCTGGTGTGGCAGGAGGAACCACTGCAGAGGCCGACTGTGGAGGCGAGACCACGGGATAATATCATATGATGATACCATTTTCCCTAAAAGCTGGGCAAGTTGGTCAGAGGGACTGACTGTGATGACATAGAGATGCTAGCTAACTCCGTTAGACTAACCTGACGTTCCGCCGACAGGAAGACCATTGACTTCTGTGAATCTATCTGAGCCCCTAAATGGACGATGGTGGTAGACGGGACAAGATGACTCTTATCACAATTAATTGAAAACCCGTGTGATTGTAATATCTCTAAGGTAAGGGAGATATCCCTGTGAGCTCTTTCCTGAGATGTTGACAGAATGAGAATATCATCTAGGTAGGCCTGAAGCCTAACGGGAATTCCCCAAATGTGGGCCATTAGTGCCGCCATAATCTTAGTGAAAACCCTGGGGGCAGAAGACAACCCGAAGGGTAAAGCCCTGTATTGGTAGTGAGTGCCTTTGAAGCAAAACCAGAGGAATTTACGGTGCTCACGTCTAATGGGAATATGTAGATAGGCTTCCGTTAAATCAATGGAAGCCATATAATCCCCCGGCCTTATGTACTCTAAGATGGAACGTAAAGAGTGCATTTTAAAACGGCGGTACACAATGAATTTGTTCAGGGCTTTAAGGTCTAGAATAGCTCTCCAGCCCCCTGACGGTTTGCTTACGACGAAGAGCCTGGAGTAAAAACCCTGTTTAAGTTGATCAATGGGAACATGTTGAATGGTCCGGATAGCCAGAAGATGGTTGACTGCTGATTCCACGAGGAAAACGCTCGAGCTGCGGTTGGAAACCGGGCAAGGTAAGAAAACCGTCGGGGGAGTGGAGAGGAACTCTAAGGCCAGACCAAGACGGATGGTATCTAGGACCCACTGGTCTGAAGTGGACGAATCCCATTGGGAGGAAAAATAAGCTAGGTGGCCTCCAATGGGAAGATCCCCTATGGAATTATTTGAAACGGTTGAACGGTTTGCCCCGCCCCCCTCTGAATGGTTTGCGGGCAGAGAATTTTGACCCTGTTCTAACCTGGTCGGTTCGTTGGGAGTTTCCTCTGTAAGGTGAAAATTGTTGTCTTCGAAACCCTGAACCTCCAAATTCCTGGCTCCGAAAGGAAGAAGACGAGGAAGTCGTCGGACGAAAATAAGGCTGTTGACGTAGTTCCCCTCACCGAGATAACAAGGGCAACACCTTCTTCTTGTCCTTAGTTTCCACTAGAATAGGGTCCAGAGAAGCCCCAAACAAATGCGAGCCTGCATAAGGAGAGGACGCCAGGCGCCACTTATTTCTGGTATCCACTTTCCAGTGGCGCAGCCATAAGAGCCGGCGGGACGTGATCGTAGATCCGATAGCTTTGGCTGAAAACCGGGCTGCGTTCAGCGTCGAATTGGCCGAAAACTCTAAGGCTGCGATGACCTTGTTAAGGTCCTGATGAGCTCTCACGTCTGATGCTGATATGCAGCCCTGAAGCTGTTTGAGCCACATAATAGAAGCTCTATTGAAAAAGGAAGACGCTATGGAAGACTTGACGGCCCAGGCCGAGGCCTGATGGGACTTGACCAGGGACTGATCTGCCCTTTTATCTTCCGGATGCAGAGCTTCATTCTCAGGACCCGTGACGTGTGAAGCCGTTGTGAGGGCCACCACTGGAGCATCCACAGTGGGCACTTGTAAGATGTTTTCAAGATCAGGGGCACAGTTATAAAAAATTTTGTCCGTGGCCGAGGGGTTTGAACCTGAACCCGGATGAGCCCACTGGCGCTGGACCACGTCCACAAACATCTTTGGCGCAGGAATGGATTCTGCCACCACTGTGGGTTCCACAAAGAGACTAGTAGAGGTGCTAGGTAGGGCCTGGGGATCTGCTGCAGGGCCCTGAGCCGCACCCAGACCCGTGGTTGTCAATGCTTTGAACAGAAGGGAACGAAACATATGGGGCTTGAAAAGCCCCACAAATGAAGGTTGATCCGGCCCGAGCCCCTCATCCTCAGATAAGGCTTCTCCAGTCTCTTCCTCTTCAGATACTGAGGCCTGACTGTCCTCCTCCGAGGATCTATCCCTTTGAGGTCTGAACATAGCTGATGCTGACTGTGCAGACTTCCTCTGTCTCTCCCCACTACGGGATTTGGAAGTTGAAGTAGCTGGAACATCTCGTTGGAGGGATTGAGCTAACTCTTGGCGTATAGCCTGTCTGAGCATGAGCTCAAAGGATTCAGGAATCTGAAATACTGGCAGCTGGGGCAATCTAACTTCTGAACAGGTGTATCTATAGACATGTTTACTGACTGGCCTGATAGGGAGCCGGGATCATATTGAAGTTCCATCTCAGACAGAGTGCGGAACAATGGGGCAGTCCCAGCCTGAGACATAGGAAGGGGAGAAGTCCTATCTGGGGACCAGGCACCCGATCCCTGCCTAGGCTGTGAAAGGTCTGGGGAAGGAGGGGAAGGAATAGTGGTAGAACTCTGCTTCCCCCTCCCTCTGGGCGAAGGAGACCTGTGAGCCCTCTTGGAGGCCTTGGAAAAGGCCCTTTCTAGTGCCTTATGGCGCCTTTCCTCTGCCCGCGCTCCCCTGTTGGCTTTGGTCTTGGCTATTTTCCAACCCCTAGGCGGGGAAACTTGAGGCGCTGCAGAAGGGCCCTCTCCAGGGTCATCCCGGCTCAAGCCCTCTGGACGTGAAACTGGGGAGACTGGCCTGTTGTTATTGGTGTCCGCCATTTTGAATTCTTTTCCCGCCAATTTAAGGCCGCTGCAGCCTACTTACAGTTTTGTTGAATTACCGGCTCCTTGAGGATGTTGCCGAGAGGCCAGGCCGCCCCTGCCCAGCTGGAAGGGCTCGTTTCCTTATCGCTGGGATACAAGCGGCAAAATTCAAAAAGACTCCTTTTTTTTTTTTTAAACCGCCATCCAAACCGCCGCCGCTCGATCGCCTCGCCCGATTGAGCCTCTAAGCTCTCCACTCGCTTCCTGCTGCCTGTGGGGAGGCGAGGAGGGCCGCTCGCCTCTTGGCTTCTGGTGCAGCTAGCAAGGCTCTCTGAGGCGTTCCAAAGTTGTAGATAGCGAGAGCGAATCGGAGAACCGAAATGAAGACCGCCAGTGGAGATCGCGTCGGGGACCTGCCCGTGAGCCTCTCCGCCTCCAACTTTCAGTCGCGGCACTCAGCACGTCGGGGACCCGCCCGTGAGCGCTTCCCAGCTGTTCGGCTAGCCGGCAAAACGCCGCGGCTGCTCTCAGCGGGCTCGGGAGCCAGTCCCTTCTCACTGAGCCATCAGAAAGACTGTACCAAAAATTAAAAATAAAAATAAAAATGACGAAAAATAGTCTCAAAAACTAACTTATTCAAACCAGAGAGGAGGGAATAAAATAAAAATAAAAAGACAAGTTATTACAGACAAGTCCTTCTATAAAACCTGAGGTAAATCAAAACACGTTCGGTCCGTAGCAACCGAGTCGAAAAAGCTGAAGGGAAATAGGAAGAGGCGGGGACCACAAACAGCAAATTTTAAGACTCGGTCCAATCAGCAACGAGGAGATTTTACCCAGTCCTGACGGCCATTTTCCCCGACTGAGAGAATATGATCACATCCACAAAAAGCCATTTGCATATTTATACAGTAATTAGAAGGTCAAATTGTAGAAGAAATTTGGTTTCTTTTTCACAAGATCAGCCAGAGATGCAGGAAGAGAAGTTTGTTGCATGGGTAAAATGCTCTGAAGTCTGCTACCGGTTCGCTTCGCTACCGGTTTGCTTCATGTGCGCATTCACGGTACATGCCAAATGTGCAGTGCTGAAAAAGGAGGATTAAGAAGCTTTTTCTGAACCTGAAAAGGTAAGTAGAACAGCGAAGTGGGGAAAGAGCTGTGCCATGTGATTTAGATTTGTTAGAAAGCAGGATTTCCTGCTTTCTAGCGAATATAAATCGTGCGGTAGAGCTGATCGTTGGAAATACCGGTTCACCCAAGCTGGTAGCATTCTTTTTGCTACCAGTTCAGCCGAACTGGTAGCATTTATTACTACCCGGGTGAAGCGGTCCGAACCAGTAGCATTCCACAATCCCACCACTAAAAGAATCAAACGGCAAAGAAAATAAAAATAAATAAAAGAAAATAATGATGAAACAGTTAAAGCAAACCTCTTTAACACATTCTTCGGCTCAGTCTTTGTTAACTGTAATGGCTCATACCCAACATTCCCCAACTGCACCAACAACAACCTAACACATATAGATTTCACTGAAGAAAATGTTGAAAAAGCTCTTCACAAACTGAAACCATCCCTATCTATAGGACCTGATGGACTATGTGCATACTTCTTAAAAAAGCTTTCCTCTAATATAGCAGAACCCCTAAGCATAATCTTTGGAAAAGCCTTCACGACCAGTTCCCTTCCCAAACTTTGGTCACTAGCCACGGTCATCCCTGTCTTCAAAAAAGGAGACCCCAACTTAGTTGAAAAGTTACAGGCCTATCTCTCTATGCTATGTCACCTGTAAAGTTATGGAATCTATCATCAACCAATCATCAACCATTCCATTACCTTCCACCTAGAAACAAACAATCTACTCTCTAATAAACAATTTGGATTAAAAAAAAAATTATCATGTAACTTACAACTTCTTCACTGCAAAAACATATGGACTACAAATCTTGATCAAGGCAAAACAATAGATGCAATTTACATAGACTTCTGTAAAGCTTTTGACTCAGTGGTACATGACAAACTTCTCCTAAAACTAAAATCCTACGGCATCTCCGGACCCTTCCACAACTGGATAACAGTGTTCCTGTCAAACAGACAACAAATAGTCAAAATAGGCAGTGCCCTATCAAATCCTGTTCCTGTCAATAGCGGTGTTCCCCAAGGCAGTGTTCTTGGACCAACACTCTTTATATTATACATTAATGATCTCTGTGACCATATTAAAAGTAATTGTGTTCTCTTCGTTGATGATGTCAAAATATTTAATACTACCAACAATACAGCTACCCTTCAAAAAGACCTTGACTTTGTGTCAGAATGGTCAAAAACTTGGCAACTCCAAATCTCAACCAGCAAATGCTCTGTCTTACACATTGGAAAAAAGAATCCAAACACTAAATACAAACTCGATGGACATTACCTTACAGATGAACCCAACCCTATTAAAGACCTCAGAGTTTTCATATCCAATGATCTAAATGCCAAAGCCCACTGCAACTACATCACAAAAAAGGCTTTAAGAGTTGTAAACCTAATCTTACTTAGCCTCTTAGCTTCTTAGCTACTTAGCTTCTTCTCCAGTGTAGCTTCTTCTACACTGCTAATTAGAGCTTATAAAACATTTGTTAGACCAATTCTTGAATACAGCTCGCTTGTCTGGAACCCATACCACATTTCAGACATCAATACAATTGAACCTTCTTTTTTCACCAAGCAGGGCTGGCCTGATTGATTTTAAATATTGTGGGTTTTTAGTGGGCTTTTAACAGGGGTTTTTATCTTTCTGTAATTTTCTTATTTAACTATTTTTAACATACGGCGTTTAAATTAGATTTTTAAATTTGGTACTGTATTTTAATTTTTTTCTGGATTATTGTTGTTTTTATCTGCTGTACACTGCCCTGAGTCTTCGGAGAAGGGCGATATAAAAATGTAAATAATAAATAAATAAATAAATAAATAACTAACGTGTCCAGAAATATTTTACAAGAAGAGTTCTCCACTCCTCTGAATACAATAAAATACCTTATGCCACCAGACTTGAAATATTGAATTTAGAAAACTTAGAACTCCACTGCCTTTGACAGGACCTGTGTTTAACTCATAGAATCATCTATTGCAATGTCCTTCCTGTTGAAGACTACTTCAGCTTCAATCATAACAATACAAGAGCAAACAATAGATTTAAACTCAATGTTAACCGTTTCAATCTTGATTGCAGAAAATATGACTTCTGTAACAGAGTTATTAGTGCTTGGAACACACTACCTGACTCTATGGTCTCTTCTCAAAATCCCCAAAGCTTTAACCAAAAACTCTCTACTATTGACCTCACCCCATTCCTACCGTGCCTACTGTTCCTGTCTCATTGTTTCCTTTCATTATATCCAATTAATATAGTTATCACATACTTATGCTCATATATATGCTTATATATTATATAATTATTTTCATGGTTATGCTTATATATACTGTTGTGACAAATAAAATAAAATAAAAAATAAATAAATAAAAAATAAAAAATTTCACCCCTGGTCTGTTGTGAGCTCATCTGTTTAGCTTTTTTCAATTCTATCCCTTTTGGCTGTGAAGAATATTCTCTCCACACAAATAAGTCTGCCCTCCCCTGTTTACAAAGTTAGCTAAACAGATGAGCTCATAACAGGCAAATATATTATCTTCTCTCACTGCAGTTTATTATTTCCTATAAAGAAAAGTTTTTATTTAATGTAACAACCTTTTTCTTCATTAGCTGATTCTTTTTATATTGATACTCGAGGTTATGGAGATTGAGATCTATCATAAACCCCATAACTTTCTCCCTGTCAAATGCTAAAAGGAATGGCACAGAGAGATGGGTGGCATTATTAATTTCAATAATGGTCTGATACTCTAAGAGAGTTTCTCAATTTGGAGAATTTTAAGGCTTTAAGTTCCAGAATTCTTTAGCTAGTATTCTGCAATTATTTGCTAGAAACAAGTCTGCAGAAAAAAATGGGAAAGATTCTACTTTCACCATCCCACCGGCATGAGATTAAATGCAGAGACTTCAGTGATAAAGTATTTTGCTTTGGATTCAAATCTGTTTCTTTTTCCTGGTATTGGATAGTTGCTAGAAAAAGTAGAAAACTTATGCTCCTGTTCGTTCTGAAGCATCTTGTAGCGATCATATTTAAAATAGCCCACAGCCCTAATATTTGCCTAAAAGGAACACAACTCTCCCAGCTCCATTCCTCTATTGACCAGTTTAAAGGTCAATTGTTTGGGGAAAACTCTAGACTTTTTAAAAAATAGTATTACATGTGACAACAGGTCTTTTATCAGATGAATTGTATATCATTGAAGGGTGATGGCTATTGATCTTATTGTTTAGAATAGAATAGAATAGAATTTTATTGGCCAAGTGTGATTGGACACACAAGGAATTTGTCTTGGTGCATATGCTCTCAGTGTACATAAAAGAAAAGATACGTTCATCAAGGTACAACATTTACAACACAATTGATGATCAATATATCAATATAAATCATAAGGATTGCCAGCAACAAGTTATAGTCATACAGTCATAAGTGGAAAGAGATTGGTGATGGGAACTATGAAACGATTAATAGTAGTGCAGATTCAGTAAATAGTCTGACAGTGTTGAGGGAATTATTTGTTTAGCAGAGTGATGGTTTCATTTCAATGTTATCAACCATTGCTGCTAATAATTTAATTTCAATCCTATTCCCTCAGTTTATATACTCAATTGCATCCTGGGCAAAGACTGCTATAAACATATTGGTTGATTTTTTTTTAAAGGGTTAAACAATTATATCATTTATATAAATGACCTTATAGTTCAATTCTTTGAGAGCTTAGCTTTTAAAACTGTGATTCATTGTTTGCTGAAATTTATTTATTTTATTTATTTATTTAATTTTGTCATAACAATATACACAGGCATAACACAAAAGATTATATAATATATAAACATATATATGGGGAGAAACAAGGTAGTATAAGCATATATATATACATATAGATTATATATATATATAAACAATAGGACAGGAACTGTAGGCACATTTATGCTCTTATGCACGCCCCTTAGAGTCCTCTTAGAAATGTGGTGATGTCAACAGTGGATAGATTTTTAATAAAACTTTTGGGGTTATGAGAAGAGACCACAAAGTCAGGTAATGCATTCCAAGCATAGATATTCTGTTACAGAAATCATGTTTTCTGCAATCTAAACTGGTGCGGTTGACATTAAGTTTAAATTGTGCTTTTATTTTAAAGGAACTCATATTCCTGTAAATTTAGATTTCCTTAGTGAAAACAATAAAATCATTTTTTTTAAAATCTTCCCTATCTAACACTTGTTACAGAGCAACTGATGAGAAATCTGATCAGTTAGAACTTTCAGACAGACCAACTTTAGACTTCCAAATATATAGAATTAATAAACATTGATTGAAAAACTTGCATTTTTTTCACAAAAGTACCCCCCAAAACATGCAATCTGTTTTTCTATTGAATGAGATGTGCTTGCAAAAAATGTGCAAGTTGAAATAGGGCAGAGCAGAATATATGTGTGTTAAAATGGGTTTTTTTATTCAATCTGCCTTTGGATTATGTATTTCCTGTCTGGCCGCTCTCAGAGTGTCAGATTAGGTAATCATATCTCTTCAGCCCTTATTCTTAATGAGTCCCTTACTCTATGCTCTTTATGTGCATGACTGCATTCCCACTCACACTAGTAATACTATTACTAAATTTGCAGATGATACAACAGTGGTGGGACTCATTTCTGAGGGCGGGGATGAGTCTGCCTATTGAGATGAGGTGGACTGGTTGCTTTCATGGTGTGGAGACAATAATTTGGTCCTTCATACCAATAAGAGCTTATAGTGGACTATAGAAGTAATAGATCAGACATTTCTTATCAAGTGGCCAGTTTTAAGTTTCTTGGTGTTATCATAAAAGAGGACCTATCCTGGGGCACTCACATTGCAGCACTGGTCAAAAGGGCTGAGCAGAAATTATACTACTTGAGACTTCTCAGGAAAACAACAACTGAATGAAAAACTGCTGGTGACCTTCTACCGCTGCACCATAGGGAGTATTTTAACTTACTGCACCTGTGTATGGTTTGCCAATTGCACAGTGGCAGATAGGACAGCACTTGTGGACTTTAACTCCCAGAGTCCCTCAGCCAGCAAAGCTGGCTGAGGAACTCTGGGAGTTGAAGTCCACAAGTCTTAAAGGGACCAAGGTTGGAGACCCCTGCTCCAGAGGGTCAATGTCATTGCCCAAAGGATCATTGGTTGCCTTCTCCCCTCTTTGGAAGAGCTTTATAGCTCTCGCTGCCTTAAGAAAGTTCAAAACATTCTTAAAGATCCATTTCATCCTGGGCACCCTTTTTTTTAAACTATTACCATCTGGCAGACAGTACATGATAATAAAAACAAGGACAAATAGGCTGAAAAACAGCTTCTATCCCAGGGCAGTAACCATATTGAATTCTACTGTTTAATGCAATATTAATGCAATATCGATTTTCAATTCAATTGCATAGACTGTGAAGGGTGTGTGTTTGTGTTTTATTTTTATAATTATAATGTACACTGAAGATGGCATTTAATTTTGTTGTACGTGGTGCAATGACAATAAAGTAAGCTAAAAGAATGCATACAACTGAAGATATATGCATTGAAAAATAATGTATGGATACCGTATAGAAAAGAAAGCAAACAGTATTTGCAATTTGAAAAAACAAAAAATAACCAAGAGGTCAGACTAAACCAAAATCGATAGACTTGTCCATCTTCACATCTACCCAGAAGTCTTCATTCTGGTCAGGTTTCACTCATATGGTCACAATCCAGAAATTATTCCCATTCGAGACCAATGGTCTCCAACTAATTGAGCAGGCTTAAACTTTCCTTCTCCCTTCAGAAGACCCATCTTCCTTGCAGCCCCATCTACTTGAAGTTTCTTCCTTTACCAGACTACCTCTGTCCTAACACCATGAGCCAACTCCTTTTCTTAGACGTTCATATGTAATTATGATGGTGAGAATTATTAATTTTGGTGATACTCTATTTTCAATGCCCATTTTAACGCTATAATTATTTATATACTTATATAATGAGTTCATTTTTTTTTTAATGTCAAGGAAAAATATATCAGTGTTTTGACCCAGGCCCAAGTAGATAGTAAGAAACTCAGTCCGTGAAAAAAAAAAAAACAACTTTATTCGAACAGCTGAGAATTACTTCATTCCCAGCGTTGTTCAACTCAAATTAAAACAAATGGCTCTCAACACAAATTCCTCAGTTCTATCGCAAACCTTGGTCCAATTAGGCAAACTGCCAAAGGCCTTTCTTGGCAAATGTTCACAAGTCACAAAAATAAAGGCAAGACATATACGAAGCAGAAGACGAAGCAGAAGACGAAGCTACCAACATTGTTTTCCAGCAAAGCTCAAATGCCGGTGCTGGTCTTTTTTAAGCCTTATGGGAGGGGCCAATCATCTCTTGATTCTAACTCCTGAGTCATCCTCTTTGCTTGAGCTGCTCTTGCCTTCTGGCAGCGCTTCTCATGCATGCATTAGGAACAGGCTCCTCCTGTTCCTCTGCCTCACTACTATCAGTCTCTGGAGGCTCTGGAGTCCGCACCTCACTTCCTGATGGCCCTGGCCTCACCTCAGCCTCATCACTGTCCAACTCTGTTGCCAGCTCCGTAGGCTGCTGATGGATCACAACAATCAGTTTTTCTGTCTCAGAAGGTAAAGCACCTTACAGATAATGTTTGGCTGAGGAACAAAGCAAGATCAGGTCTAGAAGGTACTGGCCAATGGGCATAGAAGGGATATAGGCCACCAAGAGAAGCTGAAAAGCATCTCATTTCTGTACCACCTCCAAGAAAGCTGCATGGACTCTATACTCCATACTTACTATTTACTAGCTAGTTACTAAGCATTGATTTCTATCTCCTGTAAGCTTGCTATTATAATATTCTCTTTTTTTACCACTTGGCTGCTGGCTGTCACCTCTATCTCTTCTTCACCCTCCAAAAAGTATCTGGTAACTTACAGCTGTTCTCACCAATCACATTGTGCCATTTGACAATCTGTAAACCTGTTGACTTATACTTAAGAATGAAACATGAGTTACGTATTTCATGGCCTTATAGCTGCTTTGCTTTTGACCCTTTGCCTCTCAATTCAGGCAGCTTTAAGATGTCTGGACTTCAATTTCCAGATTTCTTCAGCTAGCATTCGTCAGTTATTTGCTAGAAACAAATCCAGTATAAAAAAAAATCATAATTATGTTTGCAGTGTTTCTGCCTATTGCTTGCAATTTACCAATTATCAGATGGTCTGATCACATTTACAATGTTCATGATTCAATTAGTGATTGTTTACTACTATTTACAAACCTAACATTTATAATCCAAACAATCCTACACTGTAGAAAAATAGGCTTTCTGTCGCCTGTCTTTCATTTCCCATCATTAAACCAGCAAAAAAATCTTCTATATTGCTGGGAAAACAATTTGTGATTTGGGGAAATTTTGCTATGATAAGAAACCCCACAAAATCTCACCCTTCCTACGCAAAACATGCTTACTTATTAATGCACACAATATTTAGTACAGCTCTCATCAGGACTTATTGTTTCACAACTACTAAAAATTGTCCTCATCAAATTGGCAAAGTTTCCGAGGATCCAAAAGCCTCTTCAAATTTGCCAAGGCTAACTATAACAATGATTGTAATAGCATACCAGATTGAGTTCAGGGACGATTATCAAGATAAACTAAAAATAGAATCTAAAAAGATTGAAACAACAGCTTATGTAGAACATTGAAAGAAGATGAGAGCAGTGGTAGGTTGTTCCTGGTTCGGACTGGTTTATAGAAGCGGGAAGCTCCGTCCACTGACCCGAACGTCATCAAAAGTGATCTGCACATGTGCAGAAGCAGAAGCGAGCATGTGCGCATGGACACGATGCGAACTGGTAGTAAAGGTAAGTAGAACCCACCCCTGGATGGGAGGGATTATATATGTGTACATATTTACTAATTAGGTTGTGTACATGAGCAGGCAAAAAACCCTCCTTAGGATTAATGTTTGAGTACAGTGCTTATCTATTCCAAATGGATATTCTAAATACCTTTATATTCTCCCAGTTCTGTCAGATTATTTTTATTGCTGAAAGTTAATAGTGATATTGAAAATAGAACAACTTTAGAAGATTCAGAATTGGTTTGGAAGGCCAGTATCAGTGGTCCAAAATATTCTCTATTGCTGATAAAAATGTTGAGGACTAATAATGATTTCATCATAAATAGTTAAGTTGATTTTCTTGGAGATCAAATGTCATATGACATGTACTTCAAACTATTGCATTACCACAAATGTTAATCAGAATGACAATTTTAAATTGTAATGGAACGGACCTAAAAAGCAAAGCAGAGCATGTGCTGAATATTGAATTTTGGGGACTTCTGGGCAAGGTATGGCAGATTGAAGAAAGCTCTGCAAAACTGAAGCTGATGACCACAACAAAGACCAAGGAACTAATGAGTAGACTGGCTCCTTGGAAACTTTCCATATAAAGAAATAGTAGGAGATCACCCACATGTGCTCCAAATAGCTGCCCCTCACAAGGAGACTGCAGGACAGCAGTTATTCAGGGGTTTGAGCGCTAGGACATGGGAATAGCTATTTTAATACCACAGTGGAGACTTTTAAAGGACACTAAGTTTGCAAAGCTTACTTTTTAGTTGCTTTTAGAAATTCTTCATTAAAGGTTCTAAGAGATCTTTGGACCAACAAATTTAAAGCCAGGTGACTTTTCCTTTGCCTCCAGTCCTGAGTGAAACAAAATTTTAATCATAACCTTAAGAATGTAAAGGATCTGAAATAAATAGAAAAAGGTTAAATAAGATTTTAATCTTAGAAAATTATAAATGGACTAAGAATCCAAATCAAATTGGATTATTGAAACTTTTACAATAAGATTTTGGAATTAATTATAAATAACAAACAGCTTCTCTTGAGAAAGATGTTCCGTTTTGGCTTTTACAAGACAAATCAAAGATAAGCAATTTCATGATTTAAAAAACTGGACACTGGAGAGAACTAAAGTTTTAGGTACAGGAAAGATTAGAAACCTATAAATGTTATACATTAAAAATATTAAAGGAGACTTTTGAGGAATAGAATCAGAAAATAGTCACCACAATATCAATAATGACGCCTATTCTATGAATATTATGGAAGAAATGAGAGATGAGCATAACATATTTTATCTAACAAGAAGGGATTGGTATCAAAAGGAAATTATAACTGACAATCCAACAGATTCACTTAGAAAAGGTTGTTTCACTGGATCTACAAAACAAACAAACAAACTTGGTTGAGGTTTTAAAGTTTAAAAGTGTATACAAATGACAAACAAAGAGGATAATTTTTCCCAACTGGATTTATAAAAAAAGCTAATTAAAGCCTGGAAGAAGTCTGTGTGATGGGACAAATCAATCTTAAACAAATATCTGAATAACTAATGATTAAGATGTAGAAATAAAAGGAAAGATATAAAGTTAGTTTATTTGATCAAGGTTAAAATAAGATGAATTGTTACTTTTAAGGACATTCTGCTGACACCAAAACTGAAAAGATTATGTTTCATCCACATAGCAACCTTTGAAGATTGTTGCAGTCAGAACTTTTTAGAGTTCTGAACTGATATATCTTTACAGGAGATAAATTATAGCAGAGCAAATGCAGGTAATTCAACCCCTGGAATTTTTCAATTGAAAAAATTAAGGAGTCAGTGACAAATAGAGTTCTGCCTGAGTGCATGAAAAGTGACCATTGGCAATGATGTTTGGCTAAATTGCCAAAGATTTGGCCACTGCCTTTTGTTTGGATTTTAATGAAACTTGCTCAAATGCACCTTTCATGAAAGAGTATTTAAATTGAAATGAATTGTCTGATACCATACCCTGTACACAGTTTTGCAATATAGTTGTCGAAATACAGAGAGGATACAGAAATGAACATTAGGGAGAATGCATACAATTGTGTATGAAGGGGGGAATAAAAAACTTTAAAAAACTGCTTGAAAAAATGTGCATTCTAAGAGAATAAACATATATACTAATTTTCATGTGAATGTCATGTGGACTGGAAAAATAAATACAAAAAAAAAAAAAAACCAAGGAGAAACTCCCTTTATTGCTAATAAAAATTAAAAGCAGTTACACTGAAACTATTATATATATTTTTTCCTAGCATTTCAGAATATAGATATGACAATGTTCTGATTCTGTTCCACAGACCACAATAGTTGTGTTCCAAAGCTAGCCGACAATTTTTGCTTTTGAGGTGGAAATAACTCTAATCTAATTTGAACCATTGTAATGTATCTGTCCCCATAGGTGTGAAAACCTACTCACTGTTTTTAAAACTCTTACTGGGCATGTGCATCCTTTTTATCTGGCCTGTTTTTTTTCTTAAATGCAACTCCACTTGAAAATAAATAAAACTGTGTCCTTTACAATATCTTTTTCTCATCTATTCCTTCCCAGTAAGAAAAATATATATATTATTACAAGCTACTTCTGCCTCAGAAAATTATATCAAAGCAGCAAGTAAAAAAAGAATATTTACTTTTATATAAGATATAGATTTCTGTGTGCAGAACAATTACACTTTACAAGAAACAGTTATGAATGCAATCTTTTTTTTTCCACTCTGTTTACCACTTTGGATAAATAATTGGTCTTACTTAGAATTTTGAGAATATGTATTTTAGTGTGTGCTTGTACGAGTATTTGAATACTATTGAATTACATGTATGTGTAGTCCAAAAGAGCGAATTATTATGGTAAATCTTGGAAGTTTGTTAAGTAGCTTATTTTAAATACCTATGGAGATTTTCAGTCATCCAGGTCATAGTTGTTCCAAACGTGCTTTTTCAGGAGGCAATTGGACTTTCTTGTTCTTCTTTGAAGACATTTCACTTCTCATCCAAGAAGCTGCTTCAGCTCTGACTGGATGGTGCGTAATGGAAGAATTTATATTCCTTGCAGATAGCTGGTTATTTGCATTCTTTTAGAGAGTCATTGAGGCCACTTGGAGGTTTATCTATGTCTTAAGGGTCACAGAGAGCTATGCGCTTTGTGATGAATACCCTTTGAATGGTGCAGGAGTATGAACAGATTTCCAGAAAACATGGCAAACTACAGGAACCATTTGCACTTCAGTTTGAGATGTAGACAACACAGACTCATCCCCAACACACTGTGCCTGTCTATCTTCAACAGTCAAGGAACACAGGGCTGAAAACAACCCACAGCCAAGAAGGCTCCACACACATTTGCACTACCCAGGTAAACTTCCAAATGACCTTAATGACTCTCTAAAAGAATGCAAATGACCAGCTGTTTGCAAGAATATAAATCCTTCCATTCCCCACCATCCAGTCAGAGCTGAAGAAGCTTCTTAGATGAGAAGTGAAACATTTTCAAAGAAAAAACAAGAAAGTCCAGTTGCCTCCTGAAAAAGCATTTTTGGGATAGCTTATTTTAATCTTTTCCCAACCCTGCAGCTGTTGTGTTTGGGTTTTCTATAATTATTTCTCTCACAGATAGAAATTTGAAATATTTTATTTAGAATAACCCCATATGAGGCTATGAGATATTATTTTCTCTGTATTTACTGGGGTTTAGTTTATTTATATTATTCAACAAGTTATTTAATCTTTTAGTGCAGCCTTATCCTTCATGAATATGGAGAAGAATCACAAAGAATTTGAATGAGAAGCTGAAGAAGAGATAGAAAACTTATAGCAAACCATTTAAGTACTGCATTGAAGTTAAACTTGTTCCATTATTATGCCTATATTGAGTAAATGTCCTGCATATTGTGGCACAACCCTTTTTTTGAGAAATATGTTCCCATAATGCCACTACTACCTCATCCAAGCCCCAGTGCTAAGGTAATGTTAATCTACTGAATCTTCAATTTTTCCAATTTGAAAGTGGTGTTTTCTTTCTTCTCTTGACTTAAAACACCCATGTAATTCTGAATGCCTTGGACATAAGCCTGGGATGACACAATCAGCAATGGTTTGGGTTCTCTTGGTCCAGCAATGCTTCTGTGGAATCATCTCGCCTAGTTGCTGGCACTATATTTCTACAATCAGTTTCACTTCAGCTGCAAAAATGATATAGCTCCCAAGATCCATCTGCCATATCCTGTGAATAGATACATGGGAACTTTCAGCCTGTACTGGCTGTTCCTCATTCATCATCTTCTTTCAATGACCCCATAATCCCTTTCAGGGTGAAGTGGTGCGGTGGCCTAGAGGTGGAGCTCTTGCCTCACAATCAGGAGGCTGTGGGTTTGATCCTAGATAGAGGTAGATATTTCTCTCTCTGGGCACGATAAGAATATATCTGCTAAACAAACCTCCGCTTTGGTGTGACAGGAAGGACATTCAGCTCCATCCAGTTGCCCAGACTCCACCCTGCTGGCTATTCCTAATTGCCTCATTGATATTCATTTTCCTGGTCTGGTGCCAAGAGGGCAATACTGCAATATTTCCAGCACTGCTCCACAATCTATCTGTAAAGCAGATCACCAATGAGTCTGGACAGTATTACTATTGTTAAACAATGTAATGTGGGATAGTTTTAGGGCAAACTGTGAGTGACAGTTTGGTAGTGTAGACAGTTTGTAGACAGTTAAGGCACCAGGCTGGAAATCAGGAGACTATGAG
Organism: Ahaetulla prasina; assembly: GCF_028640845.1. Lineage (NCBI taxonomy): Eukaryota > Metazoa > Chordata > Lepidosauria > Squamata > Colubridae > Ahaetulla > Ahaetulla prasina. Next base: position 90,747,469 of record NC_080541.1, on the reverse strand, counting down.
TTCTAGTCCTTTCTTTAGGCATAAAGCCAACTAGGTGACATTGAGCCAAGCACTCACTCTCAGCCCTAGGAAGAAGGCAAGGACAAATCACTTCTGATATCATGCCAAGAAAACTGCAGGGATTTCTTCAGGCAGATGCAAAGAGTCAAGACTGGTTCAGAGGCAAAGAATAAATTGGTAGCAATTGGTGGATTCCATGCCATCCTTTCATTACTTTCTGAAACCTTACTAGTTGCTTTCTTGAATGTCTGTTCAGACAGTGTGGAGGTTCAAGCTTACCATGGTCCCATCAGATAATGAGTAGTCTGATATCAGTCTGCCCTAAGTGATCAGAAGAGCTGATTTGAAATGCAAATCAAAGAAACTCAATTGGAGTTTTCAGTGTTTTGTGCCACTGGATTTTTCCTCCCTTTTTCCTTTTTAAAGTCAGATTTTCCCATAGCTCATATCTGGCCAGGCAAATGACTTGTTTCCTCTTCCTCTACTGTATTCTTTCTGTATATGTAATGTGTATGTGTGCGGGCGTCCACATCTCATATGCTTTCTGTACTTAAGAGTCACCCTAACAATATAAACACATAAATAAAATATAATTAGATAATTCTTTGAAGATGGTCAGATCAGTCTTAGATATTGTACTTTTGTACATTCACATAATCAAAATTGCTTTTGTTCAAGTAACAGAATCTACTGCAATATAACGTGGTATTTTTGAATCCCTTTGATAGAGATAAAGGGCAAGTAGGGCCCACCTCTTCATCTAAAGTGGCTCATTAATACAACTGGAAGCCTGTTTTGTTGTTTTAATTGGAACTTATGAGAAATTTTCATTCCTACATTCTGCCATACTCCCCAATGAGTATTCACATCCTGAAGAACAGCAGAGTTGTTTTGCTTCTGTAGTCATTCATTTCGGAAGTGTCAACACTTATTTAAAGAACTAGTGTTCTGAAGACACTTGATTAGATATTCCATGTTCTGAATGTAAACATTTATGACAATCACTGTTTACCAATAGAATCTCATAGAACATAAATTATATGGCTGCGTAATACTAGCTAAAATAGTTGCTGTGATAACTACAAGGAATTTTTTTCTCCTCAAAAGTACTGTAATTGCATCATCCTGATATTCACATTAACTTAATGGGAACATTTCTGTGATCTCTGCTTGAAAAAAAATGCAGTGCCATTTAAATAAAACTATATATTTCTTTCTCTTTCTTCTCATTTTTTTAAAAAAACTGAATTCACAGAATTGAGCCATGTGGCTGTGCATAAACTCTACAAGACTATTATTTTGATCTTGCATTCTTATGCTGTAATCTGTCCTAAATAATAAAACCTGGCCTAAATATGAAACAGAATAAAGTAGGTAGAATGTTAAAAGTGAGAAGATACTCCAGCAATCAATTCAACCTGAAAGGATTGTTCATGAACACTGAAGAGTCAAAACATTTAAGAAAGAAATGATGCATGCTTTATAAATACTGTGTTTTCCTGAAAATAAGACCCTGTCTTATATTTTTTGAACCCCAAAATAAGTGCTAGGCCTTATTTTCAAGGAGATCTTATTATTTTGGAGCATGTGGGGCTCCTCTTGCCACCTTACCTGATTTCTAGGTCTGTCTCCCAGCCTAACCAAAGGAAATGGTGGGAACCGGCTGCGCATGTGGTTAAATATTTTCAAGGGAGGGCTTATTTTGGGGGGAGGGCTTAATTTTGGGGAAGGGCTTATTTTCAGGGGAGGGCTTATTACCTGAGGAGCTCTTATTTTCGGGGGAAAATGTTATTCAGATCAAATAGAGGGGAGAATGTAAAGATATAAATAAAGAATGCTGAACTTTTTGTCTCCTGCTAAAAACAGTATTGAACAGGTTTTGGTCTGCTGGTATTACTACTACTACTATTGTTATATTCTGCCTGCATTGTAGAATCAATCCCAGGACAGTCAGGAAATGTATGGCGCCATTCTAAAATCCAATAAAATACATAAACAATCAATATCAAGAATACAAAAATTTGATTAAAAGGTTCAATTATTAATCAAAGACTCTGCTATATCAAAATGTATAAGATTAATTGCTTTCATGGATGTGAGGTAAAAGACTACCATAAAGAGATTAGAAGTAAGGAAAAAACCCAACCTTGTAGTCTCTAAAAATCTGCTTTAGATTAGGTGTTAAATAGACAAAATAGAATAGAATAGAATAGAATAGAATAGAATAGAATAGAATAGAATAGAATAGAATTGAATTGAATTTTATTGGCCAAGTGTGATTGGACACACAAGGAATTTGTCTTGGTGCATATGCTCTCAGTGTACATAAAAGAAAAGATACGTTCATCAAGGTACAACATTTACAACACAATTGATGGTCAATATATCAATATAAATCATAAGGATTGCCAGCAACAAGTTATAGTCATACAGTCATAAGTGGAAAGAGATTGGTGATGGGAACTATGAGACGATTAATAGTAGTGCAGATTCAGTAAACAGTCTGACAGTGTTGATGGAATTATTTCTTTAGCAGAGTGATGGCCTTCGGGAAAAAACTGTTCTTGTGTCTAGTTGTTCTGTGTGCAGTGCTCTATAGCGTCATTTTGAGGGTAGGAGTTGAAACAGTTTATGTCCAGGATGCGAGGGATCTGTAAATATTTTCACGGCCCTCTTCTTGATTCGTGCAGTATACAGGTCCTCAATGGAAGGCAGGTTGGTAGCAATTATTTTTTCTGCAGTTCTAATTATCCTCTGAAGTCTGTGTTTTTCTTGTTGGGTTGCAGAACCGAACCAGACAGTTATAGAGGTGCAAATGACAGACTCAATAATTCCTCTGTAGAACTGAATCAGCAGCACCTTGGGCAGTTTGAGTTTACTGAGTTGGCGCAGAAAGAACATTCTTTGTTGTCCTTTTTTAATGATGTTTTTGATGTTAGCTGTCCATTTTAGATCTTGCGATATGGTAGAACCTAGAAATTTTAAGGTTTCTACTGTTGATACTGTGTTGTCAAGTATTGTGAGAGGTGGAAGTATGGAAGGGTTTCTCCTAAAGTCCACCACCATTTCTACGGTTTTGAGTGTGTTCAGTTCCAGATTGTTTTGGCTGCACCACAAGGCTAGTCGTTCGACCTCTCGTCTATATGCGGATTCGTCATTGTCTTGAATGAGACCAATCACTGTTGTGTCATCTGCGAACTTCAGTAGCTTAACAGATGGATCATTGGAGATGCAGTCATTGGTATACAGAGAGAAGAGAAGTGGGGAGAGCACACAGCCTTGGGGGGCCCCTGTGCTAATTGTACAGGTATTTAATGTGATCTTGCTTAGCTTCACCTGCTGCTTCCTGTTTGTTAGGAAGCTTGTGATCCACTTACAAGTCTGTTCCGGTACCTGTAGCTGGTTTAGCTTAGTTAGAAGAATGTCTGGAATGATGGTATTGAATGCTGAACTAAAGTCTACAAAAAGGACCCTTGCATAGGTCTTTGGAGACTCAAGATGTGGTAGGATGTAGTGCAGAGCCATATTAACAGCATCATCTGTTGATCTATTTGCTTAGTATGCAAATTGCAAGGGGTCTAACAGCGGATCTGTGATGGTGTTCAGGTAGGAAAGCACTAGCCTTTCAAAGGTTTTCATGACTACAGATGTTAAAGCAACTGGTCTGTAGTCATTCAGTTCCTTGATGGTGGGCTTCTTCGGCACTGGGATGATGGTAGAGCGTTTGAAGCAAGAATGAACATAACACATCTTTAGTGATTTATTGAAAATATGGGTGAAGATGGGGGTCAATTGGTCAGCACAGACTTTTAAGCAAGAAGGAGTTATCTTGTCTGGGCCTGGAGCTTTTCCTGGCTTTTGTCTGTGAAATAGGTCCTGCACTTCCTTTTTTGTGATCACAAGGGGTTGTGAACCCAATGAAATGGGGTCAGTTGTAGGAGGCTTGGCTGTTGTTGGTGTGTCTGAGATGGGGGTTGTGGAGATAGTTGGCTGTAGTTTCCTTTCAAACCTGCAGTAAAACTCATTCAGGTCATCTGCCAGTTGTTGATTACCTTCAGCCTGGGAAGGAGGTTTGCCATAGCTGGTGATATTTTTAACAGTTTTCCACATGTTTGCTGGTTCATTTGCTGAAAATTGATTCTTTAGCTTTTCAGAGTAGCTTCTTTTTGCTGCTCTGATCTCCCTTGTTAGTGCATTTCTGGCATGATCGTACAGCATTTTATCACCTTTTCTGTAGGCTTCCTCTTTGGAAGTATGAAGTCCTTTGGAAGACGAACTATGCAGGCAAGAGAATGACAGAGTAAGGAACTCAATTAACTACAATTTTTGCTAAACATGGGCCATTAAGTTTTAATGGTTTGTTGGTAATAACACTCACTGCAACAGAAAATTATCAAAATTGGGGATAGAGATTCTACTACCGATATGAAGATCTTTCATTTAATTTTCAGGTTTACTCAGACCAAATCTCCATGACTGATACCTTGCAAAGAACCCTCACACAATAAATACTCTTATTTTTGGTATTAATTTAAAGGTTTCTGGCTCATAGTTGTTGGACTGTGAAAGCTTTCAATGTTTTCTTCTTGAATACAACCCTGAGGTAAATACTGTCATATTCTCGGCACTGGTTCATTGTTTTTTTAAAAAAATCTTGTAACATGATGACTTTCTTACTATGGTAATGATACTTTTCAGAAGATGTTTAACTTTTAACTAGCAGCAATCAGAATAAGTAGGACCAGCAGAAAAAAAAATGTGTAAATTGTCCCGCTTATGTATTTGACTAAGGAGGAAATATCATGTAAATCCAAGATTCTGCTTTATAACTTATTCTACTTTAGGATAAACAAAGCATAAAGTTGAAAATCCAGTGTGGGAGGGAGTGAAGTTGGGGTCATGGTGTGCTCTTTTCAGAATTAGGAGTAGTCATCATTACATTAGGTACAGACAAGATTCTACACACACACTCACACACACACACACACACACACACACACACTTCCCTCAGGCATTGATCCATTCCCTCAGAATTGTATTCACCCCACCTAGTTGTCTAATGCTAAACAAAATGGGGACAGGTGTGTAGCAGGCAAGGTGAATGCAGGTGTGTAGCTGGAAAGGTGACGTCTGGAGATTGAAAGCTGCTGCCAACGGGCAAGAGGAAAATCACTTAACTGTCAGGATCACAAACTATGATGAAGCAGCATATGTGTGGAGCTTTGCTGGCAGCTTAATACCAGTAGCAACTAGAAGAGAAGTAACCACACTGAAACAATACCTCATCCCAACTAGTGCAAGAATGTTTGGAAAAAGAGCAAAGGCTCTATGCACCTTTATTCACTTTGAAACATTATCTTGCAAAACCTAGAAGCATGAAATTGACTCAGAGCAAAAGCTGATATATGCTAAGTACTGTGAAACACTGTGTTGCGTCCAGTTCTTGGAGAGGGAAGAACCCCCATGTAATAAATACTATTATTTGATATTAGTTTTTGATATTACCCATAATTTAAATAGCTGTTATCATCAGATTGCTCATGAGCAAGCCAGAATAAGATTTTACAGAATCACAGTGTTTGGGGAACTGTCAAGCAATCCATTACTTTAGGCAGGAATCCAAATTAGACATTTCCTGACAAATGGTTGACCACAGTCTTCAGAAAGTGAATTTTATTTTTTTCCTTGGCTGTTTTTGTGACAAAAAATGCTGGCTCCATTGACAGGGATAAGTTTAAAGGGGACAGTTCCCCTCCCCCTTGCAGAGGTGGGTTTCAGCAGGTTCTGACCAGTTCTGGAGAACCGGTAGTTGAAACTTTGAGTAATTCAGAAACTGGGTAGTAAAAATTCTGACTGGCCCCGCCCCCATCTATTCTTTGTCTCCCAAATGCCAGCTGATCAGGAAGAAATGGAGATTTTACAGTATCCTTCCCCTGGATTGGAGTGGGAATGGATGGAGATTTTACAGTATCCTTCCTGTGCCATGCCCACCAAGCCATGCCACACCCATCAAGCCACACCCACAGAACCATTAGTAAAAAAAAATTGAAACCCACCACTGCCCCCTCGGGATTGAATTAGGTTGGGAAAAAGTTTCCCCTTTTTCTTATTTCTCTCAATAGAATATGCCAAGTACTTTATAAAATTATTATTTTAGTTCTTTTTTTTCACTTTAAGCATGTTTGAACACAATATTGTTCTTATTTTTCCTAGCAACTTCATTAAAATATATAATATTCTTGTGAATCATTTCTCCCATCAAATAGGGAGAAAATCTGGGGAAGTTCAGATATAGCATAAAATTGACTGTTAAAACACACAATTCCAACAAACAATACTTAATTTTAATGTCTTGTTTCAAAACAGAAAAAAAAAAAACCTAGAGCATCTAGTCATCACTTAACTAAATGACCACAACTGAGACAGGTAATTCTGTCACTAAGCAATGTAGTCATTAAATGAAACATGTGACTACACCCGATTCACATCAGTTCCAATTTATCATTAAGCAAATCATCTGAAGTCATTACGCATGGCATCATATTCATTCCTGCTGGTTTTCCCATTGACTTGCATGTCAAAAGCCAGCTATAGCTCAAGTGACCAAGGGATGCTGAGATTGTTATGTGTGACAGCTAAATGGTGATCATATGACCATGCAGCTCTGTGAGGACTGTAAATTTGAGGGCCAGTCATAAATTTACCTTTACAGTGTCACTAAGTTTAAATGGACACTAAACAAGTGTCCATTCACTAAGGAATGCCTCTCCTATGTTATTTCAGCCTGACTAAAAAGTACATAAACTTTTTCCTGAATTAAATGGAACATTTTCTCTCATGTTTGATCAGTAGGTAATAGCAGAGAAATTGAATATTATTTAATATCATCAAAACAACCACAATTGGGGATATAAAAATATTCTGGCAGCGCAGCAATCGATGATAAGAAGTCTGCCGATTCTCTGCCACAAAGTCAACTTTAAAAAGAGTTGCTACACAGAAGATTACTAACAGATGCAAATCTGTAGTTCTTTCAGAATTCCCTTAAAGCAGTAGTACACAACTTCAGTCATTTGAGGTTTCTGCAGTATATAAAAGTTTGCTCTCCAGAGCAGACACGGTAAGGAGCTACTTAAATCTTGGGGACACTTATGATACTCAACTTGATTTTTAATTACTCTACTTCCAAAAAGTAGAGAACCAATTTGGTGTAGTGGTTAAGGCACCAGGCTGGAAACTAGGAAATTTTTCTAGTCGTGCCTTAGCTTAAGAAGCCAGCTTAAGCTACTCATTCTCTCAGCCCTGGGAAGGAGGTAAACACTTCTAAAAAACCTTATCAAGAAAACTACGACACAGCAGCCTAAAATCAACACTGACTTGAGGGGACAAAAAAAAAAATCTAAGAAGAGGTAAAATAAAAATAAAAAATAGAATAAAATACACCAATTACTTTGGGGGTTGCACAAAGATAAGGGGTGAACCACAAGTTTTCCCTGGGCTCAAAGCATTGGTTCAGAGTGGCTGCCCATTTTAAATTACATTCTGTACATGTTCAAAATGTGTTGGCCATTTAGGCTGGCCATTTAGGCGGACATGAGTCCACCTAATAGTTCAATTCAAGTTATCAAGGTGGAATGATTTCTAAATCAGGGTTCCTCCTTGCTTCATATATGAGGTTCATATATGAACTATATTGATTTTTTTTTTTTTGGAAAAGGAAGTTAGACAGTTGTAGAATAAGAAATCATTGTGCAGAAGGAGGATATGGGAAAAATAAACAGTTGACAAGATAGTAAAGAGAATTACTATCAAGTTCTGCTGGATCTACAGACTGATCACAAGTGATGTTTTGCCTAGATTGCAATATTGCACAAGCTGGGAAGTAGTGTAAATAACCAGACTATATGGGCTGTAGCGAATGGTTGAAATTAATTATTCAAAGGATAATACATTTTAAATGGAATATCGTCATACGTAGATTATTTGCTGCAAACTTCTGTATGCTTTTAATTTAATCATAGTTATTTTCAGATGAATTGTCATCAAAACCTGCCAAGGTTAATATTTGGTGATTTTGCTGAATAGGCCATGGTTGTTTGATCTGAATGAATAAAGTGGTTAATGATGATAATAATGATTCACATTCCCTGGGAGTATTGGCTTCCTCTGGGAGGAGAACCTTGCCAAAAGATTGCTAGAATGCTAGAATTATTAAAGCAATGTTCCTGAATAAGCTGTCTATCTCGGTTGAATTCTGTGGATGAACACATAGACCATGAACAATAGAAAGGTGCAAGTTCAGATAGCATTAACTGAAGTGTAATGTTAAAATAAGGATGTGGATTGTTTCTGGAGTGACTACAATATTTGTTTTGTACATATGAAAAGACAATATTTGACCTAACAATGGAAACAGTGTCACTGAACAACGTCTATATTCAGGATCACCTGAATAGGAGATAATGTGGACCTGAGCAGATTCTATTGTGTCTGTTCCATTCTTCCGTCTGTTGATGTTGCAGAAATGAAGGAAGAATGATTCACAACACAAAAGGGCAAAACTGAAACTGCAGTCTGCGAAAAAGAAATAAAATGAAGTGCTTCTGCAATATAAAAGGCACATTCTTGTTTTGGAACATGAGTTTATGGATGGTATACTGAGAATTATTATTTCTAATTCTTTATGTATTTTAATAAAGAAGAGTAGTGAAGAAGTACCCAACTGAAGCTTTGGTGAAATTTTTTTTTTTTAAACGTATTCACGCTTCCACTAAAGTGGGATTTAAATAAAAGCTTGTCATGGATAGTCTTTATTTCAATAAGAAGTTCCAATCTGCCCACACAAATTAGTAATATATTTACTGTGTATTTAGAGTGTGTGTGATTTAAATGGATTCACTGTTGTTACATTTTTTATCTTGTCCTTGTCTGCTGAATCATATGCCATTTGCCACATGGAGAGAAAAGAAAGAATGAAGTAAATAAATTAACTATACTTGTCAAGTTTTGGAGCAAAAGACAACAACATGAATGCCATTTTTTTTAAAAAAAATGCAAACACTAATAAAGCAATCAGGACATTTATGTTTCATTGATTGACACAGACTGACAGCATGCATTATTCATGAGAAGAAAATGCGTGCTTGTCGGCTGTTTGTTACCTACAATTTATTTCAATTTTCAAAATGACTAGAACTGAATATTTGTTGTTTATCACGGCTACAGATATCAAAAAGTGCAGTGGCATACTTGGTACTGGGTTTTTTTTAATCCTTTTGATTTTCATGGACTTATTTGTTAACCAGTCTGCTGAAGTGGTTAAGATACCAGTTTAGTAACCAGGAACTATGAATTCTAGTCTTGCCTTAGGCACAAAGCCAGCTGGCTGGCATTAGTCAATCATTGTCCGTCACCTCTAGAAAACAGACAATGAAAAACCACTTCTGAAATTTTGCCAAGAAAACTGCAGGGTCTTGTCCAGGCAGTTGTCAGGAATCAACATTGCCTTGAAGGCCTACACACAAAAATGTGTTAGTTATGTAGTTCCATGGGTTTCTTTTACCCTTATCTGGCTATATATAAGATGATACCCAAAATTGTTTCAACACTGGCCCTGCATTCCAATGTAACCAAGAGGTATGACCCAGGATGCTTTTATAAAAGGAACCATATGTGATTATGAATATGGATGGGATTCATTCAGTGGTGAAATTCAAATGTTTTACTACCGGTTCTATGGGCATGGATTGGTGGCGTGCCTTAGTGGGGGTGGCAGGGGAAGGATACTGCAAAATCTACATTTCCAACCCAGGGGAATGGATATGTTGTGGTCCGCCAGCAGCCTGCAGAGCTGGTAACAGAGTCGGACAGCGATGAGGCTGAGGAAGAACATGGGCCAGTCCTGGAGACTGGAGAAGGCCCAGATGAGGGCTTTGCACTGGAGCAGAGATGGGACCAGGGCCATCTGGGAGTGATGTGCGGACTCCAGAGCCTCCAGAGGCTGACGGTAGAGAGGCAGAGGAACAGGACGAGCCTGTTCCTAATGCATGCATGAGAAGAGCTGCCAGAAGGCAAGAGCAGCTAAAGTAAAGAGGACAAGTCAAGAGTAGGGCCAAGAGATTATTGGCCCCTCCCATAAGGCTTAAAACAGACCAGTAATGGCATTTGGGCTTTGCCAGAAAACAACATTGGTAGCTTCATCTTCTGCTTCATCTACATCTTGCATTTATTTTTGTGACTTCTGAACGTTTGCCAAGAAAGGCCTTTGGCAGTTTGCCTAATTGGACCAAGGTTTGCTATAGGACTGAGGAATTTGTGTTGGGAGGAATTTGTTTTAATTTGAGTTGAATGACGCTGGGAATGAAGTAATTCTCAGCTGTTCGAATAAAGTTTGTTTTTTCACGGACTTAGTTTCCTACTATTTACTTGGCCCTGGGTCACAACAGGATACTGCAAAATCCCCATTCTTTCCCCACTCTGGGACCAGCCAGAGGTGATATTTGCCAGTTCTCCAAACTTCTCAAAATTTCCACTACTGGTTCTCCAAAACCTGTCAGAACCTGCTGGATTTCACCCCTGGATTCATTGCTAACCTTGTGATGTCTATCTTATAGCAGTAGAGCCACGACTGGAGGGAAGAAGTCTTCACAGAATAAGAACATTTCCCTATTTATTTATTTTTTGGGGGGGGTGGGAAGAAGTGGCATAGTAACAATTGTGTACAACTAGGCTAGCCACAAGTTGGCCAGCCTAGGTTACAGACAACAGTGTCCCTATAGACAAGGTTATATTTTCAGGCTGGCAGATGGGTTTTATTAATGTTATACATACTGTAAATCTATTCATGAAGCTTCAAGGTTCTGCAGAGATTTAAAATCGGTCTGCCTCATCCACAATTCCAGACACATCTAACCTGGCAATATTAAGCACACAATGACCTACCTCCTCCCTATTCACTACTTTCATTATCTCTTGAAGGAGACTGGAAATGATTGGCAGCTACCTTCCTTCTCTCTGATACCAAGGCAATTCCTCGTGATCACAGAAAGAAGAGAGTTGACAAAGATGGGTTCCTCTCTATGCTCCCTGTATTCATGACAGCATATGCAGCCTCCTCAGCTCTTCCTTTCTATTAGTGGCTCATTCATAAGTAGTCTCTTTTTTTTCTTTTCCTTATAGGTAGAAAAATGTAAATAGATGTGAGTGAAAGTATCCTTCACTCCATTTGTTATACCACTTTTTTCTAGTCATCTTCAAATAATTTGAAGATGCTGGCTCAAATCTCAGTTTTACTATTTTTATGACTTTTTTTTATAACTATACACAATTTCTTCCAGCTTCTACTCTTAAGATTAAATTCTCCCCACCCAAATACCACTCGAAGTAAGAAAGATTATATTAGTATACTTTGGACAAATTATTTTATCCCTTCCCAAAGTCAAGTCATAAATTTGTTTCCCTGTTACTGTATGTGATGAAGCAACTGATTTCTCTTTTAGCTGTCACATACTACATTAGTGAGAATAATTAGAAATTCAAAATTAGTATATATTATTGAACACATAAAAAGTGTTTTTCTTTAGAGTGTTAGCCAAATTCAAACCTTAGTTCCTTAAATCTAAGATCTCCTTTCCAGAAGTATTTGGCATAAATTATTTGTACTGAGCTAGAAAAGGCAAATTCATAAAAGCATTTAAACTTTGGGCAAAATCAATATTAATTAAATTAAATCAATAGATTTAAACTCAATGTAATTCACTCTAATCTTAATTGTAGGAAATATGACTTCTGCAATAGAGTAGTAAATGTCAGGAACACTCTACCTGATCCTGTTGTTAGTTGCTCCAATCCACATACCTTTTACCTTAAAATGTCTACCGTGGACCTTTCACGTTTCTTAAGAGGTCCTTAAGGGGGTGTGCATAAGTGAACTCGCGTGCCTACTATCCCTGTCCTACTGTTCCCAATTATATGTAATCATTCTATGTGCTTATGGCTATGTTTTGCCTATTTATATCCATTTTTTGTGTGCCAATTTTTTTCATGTGTCCATGTCTATGTCTATATTGTTACTTGTTTCCTTGTTCTTGTTGATAGATAGATAGATAGATAGATAGATAGATAGATAGATAGATAGACAGACAGACAGACAGACAGACAGACAGACAGACAGACAAATAGATAAAACTACTTTCTGAGTAACAAATACTATAGGAAAGTCAGGACAAACTGCCATGTTTCCCCAAAAATAAAACCCTGCCTTATATTTTTTTGAACCCTGAAATAAGCGCTTGGCCTTATTGCCATGCGCTCAAAAACCTGATTTGGCTAATTATCAGGGGATGTCTTATTTTGGGGAAAACAGGGTACCAGTTCACGGGCAACAGGGAGAACCATCCCAAATCAGTGATACACAAAGGAAATGTTGTGTTTAAACCAATAAAACCTATAAGAAGATAGGTTAGAAATGTGTTCAGTTAATATTTTTATCTAAACTGAGCAGATATATTTGGAGTACTTGTCTTTGTATAGACGTCTCTATTCAAAAAGGGGGGCACCAAAATACAGAGACCAAAAAGTTGACATTTTAAAAAAGGCATTTTTAAAATATACATACATTAGAAAAATGCACATATGGAGTCTTTGAGAAGGAAGGAAGGAAGGAAGGAAGGAAGGAAGGAAGGAAGGAAGGAAGGAAGGAAGGAAGGAAGGAAGGAAGGAAGGAAGGAAGGAAGGAAGGAAGGAAATATGTTTTTGGGTAAAATGTGGGAAAGAATGGATGTGCAAACAGATTCACCCAACATTACTTGTTCCAAATATCAAGCTTTCAATCTTCCTTTGTTAGAAATACAATACTGTGTACATCTGCATTTTTTTTAAAAAAATCCAGGTTTCAGTCAAGAAGCAAATTAGAATGTATGTTCAGTTTTTAGACCCCTCTACCTGCAGTCTTAGATCATTTACAATAGTCTCTGTTGGGGCTTGCTAAACCTTGGCTTGGGATTTGTAGCAGAACAAAAACTCCAGCCTTTCTACCTAGAATCATAGAATGGGCTGATCTCACTGAATATCCAGGTTGGTATTTTCTCCAGGACAGTGGCTTTCCAGCTCTATCCCAAGGAGTTAGACTGTTTCTAACAGTACTAATGATCTCAAGTGAATAACAATGAGTAGAGTATATTGCCATTATTCTCTGCTTACAAATTCACATAAAAGATGTGGACTTTTGTTTTTTGGGGGAGGCTACGTGTTCAGAAATAAGAGTAAATCTGAGAAAGCGGAGTTTCTGAAACGGCTGTATTTAGAAAGAACTGAGATTGCAAGATACGATGGTATATTAAACGTGATATATTCCCCTTTATTTTCTTATATAAGGTGAGCACAAAGCAATGTTTATAGGAAAAAGTTGCAGCAGTTGGGAAAAATTCCAGCAATTCAAAAATAAAATAAAATAAAATGAATTATATAACATATTGTATGAATTGTTACATGAACACTGACTATTTTAAGGGGCGATCAATATTGGAAATGCTTTAATCGTAGGCTTGATCAAAATGCCATGGAAGTTCAATAAGGAACCCAAACTAATACACATTTCTCAGAGTTTGCTGAGGACAGAACATTAAACTTCTTCAAAATTGCTATCCAAAATGACCCAATTTTATTGGAAAATAGCTGGGAGCAAAAAAATAGCCTAGGAGGGAAAAAAAAACTTTTTTTTTTTATAAAATACTGCCAAGAATTTTGATGGTCCAGATTTGTGATTCATTTCCCTTGGCTTGCTTTTATGTTGCCCTTTAGTAGAAATACGGGCTTCAGTTTTTTTAATGCTAATTTCTCCATAAACCTTTTCAGGAAATGCAAAATGTTCTCTGTCCCCACTCAGATATCATTATTCATATCCAAGTATTTGTGCATCTCTACACAGCATTTACTGAGGACAGCTGCTCTAAGCCATACAACTTAGAGAAAGAGAGAGAGGGAAGAAGAAGAAGAAGAAGAAGAAGAAGAAGAAGAAGAAGAAGAAGAAGAAGAAGAAGAAGAAGAAGAAGAAGAAGAAGAAGAAGAAGAAGAAGCACCTACTGACTGATTGAAAAATAATGTCAACTGCACTCCTTCTTCTTCCATGCACATTTCATAAATGTCAGGTTCTTATTATTTCATGCTCTTGTGCTTATTGGACTTTGATTTTCTGTTAACTCCAATTTCCTAATGTCACACTCTGGGATGCTTCTAATAAACTTGGCTATTACCAATGTCTTTACCTAAGCAAGTTTATATTTCTGATGAGATTTTACATTATTGTGGGAGGGAAAAGAGAAGGAAACTGGAATAATTTTATAGCCAGGGGCTTCTGATGTCATTTTTTTAAAAATCCAGGTTTCAGTCAAGAAGCAAATTAGAATGTATGTTCAGTTTTTAGACCCCTCTACCTGCAGTCTTAGATCATTTACAATAGTCTCTGTTGGGGCTTGCTAAACCTTGGCTTGGGATTTGTAGCAGAACAAAAACTCCAGCCTTTCTACCTAGAATCATAGAATGGGCTGATCTCACTGAATATCCAGGTTGGTATTTTCTCCAGGACAGTGGCTTTCCAGCTCTATCCCAAGGAGTTAGACTGTTTCTAACAGTACTAATGATCTCAAGTGAATAACAATGAGTAGAGTATATTGCCATTATTCTCTGCTTACAAATTCACATAAAAGATGTGGACTTTTGTTTTTTGGGGGAGGCTACGTGTTCAGAAATAAGAGTAAATCTGAGAAAGCGGAGTTTCTGAAACGGCTGTATTTAGAAAGAACTGAGATTGCAAGATACGATGGTATATTAAACGTGATATATTCCCCTTTATTTTCTTATATAAGGTGAGCACAAAGCAATGTTTATAGGAAAAAGTTGCAGCAGTTGGGAAAAATTCCAGCAATTCAAAAATAAAATAAAATAAAATGAATTATATAACATATTGTATGAATTGTTACATGAACACTGACTATTTTAAGGGGCGATCAATATTGGAAATGCTTTAATCGTAGGCTTGATCAAAATGCCATGGAAGTTCAATAAGGAACCCAAACTAATACACATTTCTCAGAGTTTGCTGAGGACAGAACATTAAACTTCTTCAAAATTGCTATCCAAAATGACCCAATTTTATTGGAAAATAGCTGGGAGCAAAAAAATAGCCTAGGAGGGAAAAAAAAACTTTTTTTTTTTATAAAATACTGCCAAGAATTTTGATGGTCCAGATTTGTGATTCATTTCCCTTGGCTTGCTTTTATGTTGCCCTTTAGTAGAAATACGGGCTTCAGTTTTTTTAATGCTAATTTCTCCATAAACCTTTTCAGGAAATGCAAAATGTTCTCTGTCCCCACTCAGATATCATTATTCATATCCAAGTATTTGTGCATCTCTACACAGCATTTACTGAGGACAGCTGCTCTAAGCCATACAACTTAGAGAGAGAGAGAGGAAGAAGAAGAAGAAGAAGAAGAAGAAGAAGAAGAAGAAGAAGAAGAAGAAGAAGAAGAAGAAGAAGAAGAAGAAGAAGAAGAAGAAGAAGAAGAAGAAGCACCTACTGACTGATTGAAAAATAATGTCAACTGCACTCCTTCTTCTTCCATGCACATTTCATAAATGTCAGGTTCTTATTATTTCATGCTCTTGTGCTTATTGGACTTTGATTTTCTGTTAACTCCAATTTCCTAATGTCACACTCTGGGATGCTTCTAATAAACTTGGCTATTACCAATGTCTTTACCTAAGCAAGTTTATATTTCTGATGAGATTTTACATTATTGTGGGAGGGAAAAGAGAAGGAAACTGGAATAATTTTATAGCCAGGGGCTTCTGATGTCATTTTTTTAAAAATCCTAAAAGCAGACCTCTAAATCATCAAGGTGTGATATTTGGTAAGATCTGGGCTGCAAATACCCAGACAACCACTAGAGAGTAGCAAGAAAGTTAAAGTCATATGTTTCATTTTTGCAGCCATTTTTTGTTGACTGGATTTCAGTAGTTGAAATTTGGTAACCCTAAATTTGCCAGTGGAATGTTGTATAAGAAAGTATATCTGTGATTTTGTGCATGCTTCCTCAGAAATCACTATTTCAGATAGTAAGAATGATTTCCTATTATGCATAATATTCACAGAAAACTTTGTGTTACACTATTTACCACGTTCATACCCAACAGCCTCAGGAAGCTGAAAAAAATTACATTCATTTTATGGTAAAGTATTCACAGTCTCAAAAAGCTGATAATGTTATTAAAAAAATACTAAGTTAATACAGAATAAATAGTGTTACACATATCAGGTGTAACTATTAAATGGTCAAGGATAAAAATAAAGTTTCTGTCTGTCTTTCAGTTTGAACTAGGAGCTAGAAAACCCCTATGTAAATTTGTAGCATTTTTTTCCTGACATTCTTATGCCTGGGTAACCGAACCATCGTTTGATTATTTAATCCAATTTTATGGGATTATGATCTTCTGAGTCACAACTATCAAGCTGGGCACAACACTAACCTAAAATGTGATTTACTAGTTTGTAGTTACGGATTTTCCAAACTTGAATTGACAATCAAGGTAGAAAAACTCAACAGAGATGCTTCAAGAATATACATGAAAAGTTTAATCCTGTGAAATAATGCTCATTTCCTTTCATTAAAAAAAAATTCCAAACAATTCTTACAAATAATTACTATAAGTTTACTATAAGTGCAAACTTCTATAAGCTATCCTTTTCTCCATAACAAGATCCATATAAAGGAGTCATAGCAAGTTTTATGATAATTACTCACTTCACAATTATTAGCAACGAGTTCTAATAATTAATTGCTACCAAAAAAAGCACCCAAGCTTTCCATTGGCTCTCAACCAGTAAACCTCAATAATCAAAAGAGATGATGTTGGTTAACGGTGGTCAATTTTATTTGCTGATGTCCAGCATCAATTCTGGAATAAGTGTTTGGATCTGTAGTTTCCAATTAGTTACATGCAACTGGGTAGCCTGCCCACATATCACTTATACAGTCTCCTTCAAAGAATGTATCCTTGTTTTGACCCAAGTCATCACCAGTGTGACATTCTGTAGACACAATACTCTCAATGATCTTACAAATACAGGTAAAATGTTCTCAAACAGAATATGCTAAACAGGGATATCGTGAAATCCGTTTGGAGAATTTCAGACAGGCATCTGCCAAGGATACTTTAGATATCAAAGAACCTGGCTCACAGGAGATGGCAGCCCATGATTTCACTTAGTACCTGCCAGGTCTATCATTCTAGGTGATTGAGTGATTGGTACTCATCAACTTTATGCCAGGTTTTGTTAGCATCCTTTCCTCCTGCCTTTTTCTCTCAAGTTGATTTAATTTACTGCAGAAATTTCTGCCTCCTTGATTCCAGGAATAATCAATTAAACATGTTAACAACCTTTTCAAAATTCAAGTTAGCTTGACAAGGCATCTGCAAGCCTGTAAAATATTGTATCACTTATCTATAATAGAACTATTTAAGGAATAAACAAATGTTCTGCCTCAAAAATAATAGATTAAATACAGAAAGGGGAGGGGGGAACACTCAGATTTCATATAGGTTTTATTTTGCCACTCTACAGAATGGTGCATCTCTTATCCAAAGAAGAAAGCTCTCTATTGGCTCATCTGAAGTTGTTTTGTCTCTGCAAGTCCAGATTTTTTATTCCATCATCAAAGAACCAGCAAACATCCCAAAACAAACCATTTTTTTAAACGTTATGCACTGTTTTAAATACTAGCACGGTCTGCTTTGTTTGAAAGTTATTCTACTTCAGTGAATTTAATGTTGTTTGCAGGACCATCTTTCCATGCTACCTACATGCTTGTGAATATAAAAGTTTGCCTTATTTCTAATAAATACTGACCCTATTGCCTGCCAGTAGCTTTATCTAGTTCCATTCTCAAATTACATTTGTTTACTGTCAATATGTCCATTCTTAGGAACTGGTGTTTCACTAGCTTGGGTATTGCTTCAGAATGTCAAGAAATTCTTTAGGAGGAAATGTACGCTATCCTGATGGAACTCAGTAGGGGATCACTATGATCTTCAGAAAATGATGTGCATAAAAAGCCAACTGCAGCTCAGGTATTATGAAACAACACCCCCCCCCAATAAATCATCATAAATCATCATAAAAATCATCATAAAATCATCATAGTGAGGAAATCAACCTTCTCAAATTCAATGGATTCACTCAAATGCACATCACTGTCTATCTGCGGATAAAAATGTGTATTTACTGAAAGTACTACAATATGCATATAAAACAAAATCAAAGGCATATCTGACTTACAGTGTTGATTGAAAGATAATATAATATAGATTATATTATAAAATATAAGGTTGAAAGCCTCCTTTGGGCTAAGAAGTTAAAACTTACAGATGAACAATACTACCGACATCAAAAGCAAAAGTACCTTCTTAAATCTCCTGAAAGTGCTATAATTCTCAATCATCAATAGAATCACAAGTAGTTGTGCTTGAGCAAAAAAAAAAAAAATCAGCATAAATTAAACTGGTTCTATTCTCTTTCAACTTTATCATCTCCCAGATGATCCCCTTATAGTTCTAACATGGTAAACACAAATGTAAATTACCTCCTACCAGGATCCTTGTCCATTTCTATTTGGAGCCATTATTTAAGTCTACCTGGCACAGGATGAATGGGTTTAGTACACAGACAGCCCATACAATTGCAGAGGAATATTGATTTCCTTTACAGTTCACATTCATCATTTCAGAGTCAAGGATCTGGATGTTCTGTGAAGCCATTATGGAATTCTTGGCATGCATAAATGAAAATGTAGGTGGAAAACAATACCAAACAAACAGAAATTGCTGGTGAGAGAACTGTCAGTGAATTACCCTTTCAGATGAGTCAGATCCGTGAAAAGAAATATCTTGATTAGGATATTCTTCCTGAATTCCTAATTCCTTTCAGTGGCTTTGTTGATCAGAACTGCAAGTCCAGAATGAGGTTATGAGTTGGCAAAGAAGTTTGCCTATCTATTCCACTCTCAAATTTGCCAACTGTGCATTCAACATATACATCCCTAACTGTGAACAAAAATAATGCCGAATGCAGAGTTCTGTGCTATTTGGAAGCTTGAACTCTATCAGCAATGCAAGTCAAACTAATAAATGCTGTGTAAATCGGAATCAGTGTCAATCAATTTTTTGCCCCTTGAAAGTAACCATAGTCCTTACAGATTAATGATTTATGTATTTATTTTTATTTTACAGAAAATACTAGATACATCTTTCCCCCCTTTGGCTAATTAAAATAATGTAGACCTATTATTTATTAATGGTTTATTAAGGCTTATTTATAGCTTGCTCCCTAGGCAGATCAAGTAATATATCTATAGAAAGATTGAATGCAAGAAATGAAGCCTATGAATTAAGCCGAAGTTTAAAACCCCGCTCGGCTGAAACAGCTCTGTCAATTCCTGTTGGCAAACTGTCCAATGGATTCCATGCATGTCGTTCCTGTGTGCATTTGCATGCAAGTGCGCAAGGAAACACTTTACATCGGAGTTCAAGTTTCAAAAATGTGTAGCAGCTCTTGTCGCTGACTACCCATTTCTCGGCGCACGCCTTTATTTCTGTCTTCATGCAATCCTCTCCATCCCGCCGCAAAAATGAGAGAGAGAGAGAGAATAGTAAAAAAATACAGTGTCTAACGTTCAAATGAAGCCTGCTGTTCGAGAATCTAAGCCGAACCGAGAGAAATCACTCACCTCTTTCTTGCTGGTGAAAGCGGCTGAAGCTTTACTTCCAGCTGACACTGTTCAAGGTTCCTTTAGTTCCTCATCTGCCTGTGGATCTTAGCTCCAACGCTGCGCCTACACAGACCTTCCTCCCCGCGCTCTCGCTCTCGCTCTCTCTCCCTCTTCCTTTCCTTGTCCCTGCCTCCCTCCTTCTGCATCACTTTTAACTTCAGCAAGTAGCAAACTGAAGCCGTAGACAAACACCCCCCCCCCCACTCTCCCTAGGTCTGATTGATTTGGGTTTAGAACCTCTGCTTAAAAAAGCACCGTCCTTCCTAGGCTAAGAGCTCTTGCTACTGATGAAGCAGTAGCCAGTGCTGGATCTGAGGCTTTGGGAAACAGGGGCGGAAGGTGTGAAGGAATGTGAACGTTGGGAGGGAAGTGTGTGGGGGGGGGAGGATGGCTTGGCTGTACCAAACACCCAGTGATTTGCAAGAGAATGAAGGAGGAGGGCATATGCAGGAGGGCTTTGACATGGACTACCCATTACTAAAAAGAATCCTCAATCAAAAGAGTTTCATTTTATGTTCAATCCTGGAATAAGGGACATCAATGCGTGTAGTCTGTAAATTAGCTGTGTGGGAGATTTTTTTGATTACGCTGGTCCCTTTTACTGTGATTTAATGTCAACTAGGTACATAGCCATCACTTTACATAGTTGCATTGCCCTCTGCAATCATTATATTAAGATTTAAGAGAAAACTTGCTTGCCCATTTGCCACGATGATAAAAACAGAAAAAGAGACACCAGAAATTAAAACACTGGAAACATGCTAACTGGACAAAAATAATCTTCTTACAAACTAAGAGGAGTTGATTTTGTAAACTTAGAATAGGTTTGGTTTTCAATGTAATCACTTGACCTATTGAAACCTTTGCTCACGATTGCACCTTTTGCACATATAAGAAAGTCTAACAGTCAACCAGATAGCATTTTTATCCACCTGTCATAGTCCTTTCCAAGGATGTGGAATAGGCAAATATTGTTGCATATAGTGTTAAAGGTATCATCACAAGATGTAAGCAGTTCCAAGTAAAGCTGCTTTTGCAATTGACTGATGGTGAATTTGTCAATGTTCAAAGGATTGATTTTGTTCCAGTTGATTTGGAATTGTACCCAAAGCTCCTATTACTCTTTATGCTACCTTTGCTTTTGTTTTGCCACAGTGGTTTGACTTCTATTTTGTGATTTCTCTGGGTATTGCCACATCTACCATCCAGATTTTTTTTGTCTTCCTTACTGACAATTGTCAAGTATGGAGTGTTAGGTGGCAGGTGCTTATCTGTTTGACTTCTCAGAGCATTTTAACATCTAAATTGCAGATTATTTTGTCTATTTTGCAGTCCCAGCAATTTCTGCTGGCAGGCAAATGGTATTTCTTGCAGTTCTTCCAATCCACCATTGTTGCTAATTCTGCATGCCATTGTTTCTTTAGCTTCTTTGCAGAGGTGTCTGTTGCTCTCTGCTCAACTATGGCTTTCTATGCATTTGTTCTTAAGATTGGTCTTATGCAGCCAGAATCATTCTCTCTTTCTTCAACTTTCCTGCTCTTAATCATTGCTAGGACTGGTCATCTGCTTTGTTTGCTAGCTTTTTAAAATATGTTTAATGTACTGGCCATGTAATACATTGCTTTGCTATTTTTTATTATTGTTATTCTTCTTAATTTGGTCTCTCTTATACAGAAGTTTGTTTTCTTTAGAACTCAGTAAGCCTTCATCATATAGAGCTTTAATGCATCTTCTTCATTGTCCTTCAAATATTCTTCCAATGCCTTTTTTATTCTTTATCTGTTTGTAGCTGCCAATTCTTTAGATGGGTTGGCCTTGATTGCATCAAGCTTTCCCCAAGAACCTAGGATGCTATAATATATTGGTATAGTACATCTGATTATTTAAAGTAAAATTTTCAGCACAAGTTCTGAGTTGTAGTGTTAGCTTCCATATCATATAGTGGGATTTTTTGGCAGTCTTGAAACTTGAATGGATTTTCATATTTGTTGGGAAGGGCATAGTTTCATTCTCCCTAACATCTCCACCTTTTAAGTTAATTGGAAGTGGTCTATCAATTCTGAGTCAGATGGCATGTCTGCATTTTAGGACAGATATCATTCAGACAACATAGACTCGATCAAACATCTATTCTTCCAGTATGATGGTTCAGAATGATCTTGCATAGTAGCCAAAATGTAACTACATCATTGTAAATCACTATAGGATGATCTCATTTCAAAGTCGATCTTTAAAATACTTGTTAAAAATTGTGAGATAGGACATCACCCTATCTTAGCTTAGAGTGATAGTATGATATAATACATCTATTCAACATAATTGTATAATTCAATAGAACAGGTCAAAACAGATTTATTCATACATCCATATTTTTGTTTAATTCCCTGTTCTTCCTAACAAAAAAATATATATTCAAGAATAAAACTGAGGTGAAGAGGAGTACTCTTCATTATATTATTCTTCGCAAACTTTATTATTATTATTATTATCATTATGATGATGATGATGATGATGATGATGATGATGATTTTCCAATAATTGTTAAAGGTAATCACTAAAGCCTTTTTTCAGAATATTTACATTACAAATTTGGAGATAAATATTATTTCAATCAATATCTTGCACTTAAAATTAAGATGGTACTGGTATTTACTTCTTAATTCCAAATGCATTGTGGATAGAGAACAAGAGGATTTTAAAGATAACTTTTTAAACACTTTGTCTTCATAAATACAAATCAAAGTCTATTACCTTTTTTAAAAAAACTTTCAACAGTCTATTAGGAAATCTCAGCAAAAGATTTGGAGATATTTTTGAGTACATGTTATTTTTACTTAGATTTTGGCTGAGCCTTTTCTTTGCTTGTTATTCGACTACAGTACAGTTATTCAACTGTAACTGCATCTTCAAATACATCCAATATAACCACTGGGATGACCAATATAAGCATTTCTATAAGCAAAGCAAAACAAAGCAAAACAAAAGCTGGCAGCAAGCTATTTTCCATTTAAGCTTGTCCATTCTTTCTATAATAGAGAGTAGAATAACAGAGGTGGAAGGGACCTTGGAGGTCATCTAGTTCAACCCCAAGCTTGAGCAGGAGAGTCAATACTATTTCAGAAAAATGGCTGTCCAGTCTCTTCTTGAAAGCCTCCAATGATGGGACACCCACACAACTGGTTCATTGTTCTCACTATTAGGAAATTTCTCCTAGGTCGCTTCTTTCCTTGATTAGTTTCCATCCATTGCTTCTTGTCTTGCCTTCTGGTACTTTGGAAAATAATTTGCCCCCCCTCATCTTTGTGGCAGCTCCTCAAATACTGGAACACTGCCATCATATCTCCCCTAAAGAAAAGTCCTTCTTTTCACTAAGGTAGACATACCCAATTCCTGCAACCATTCTTCATAATGTTTTAGCCTCCAGATCTCTTAATCAACTTTGTTGCTCTTCTCTGCACTCTTTCCAGAGTGCAGTTTTAATGAGTTTTGATGAAAAGCCCAGTTTTGATGAAAAGTCTTGTTTCAGGGAACCAAGAGTTTTTTTTATTTGAAAGTGGATACTTTGCAACATTTTAATTGGTCTTAATGGGTCAATAAAAGAGCTGTAAGTAAGTCAGACATTCCCATTTCCTTTCTTATAAATTGGCAGTATTTGTACTGTGGCTCTCCCTAGAATTCCCAAAACAAATTAATTATGTAATCTTAATGGAAGATGCTGCCCTAAAGTCAGTCTCATTTCCCATTTCCCAACTCCCATTTCTTCTTTCAAGGACAGTCTGTTTTACAGACATGCTACATATATTGATGATTAATTGGAAGATTTCTAATTCTAATTCTAATTTTTAATAACTACATGATTTAATGACAATTTTAAAACCTAGGATTTTTCACTTGAAAATTTAGCTACTGCTTTTATGATACTATCTATATGAGAAAATAAAACAGACAGAATTTATATAGTCCTCCTTCTTATAGAAATATTGTATATTACAGTAAGCACTATATAAGGAACAAGAGAAAAATACATCTATATTTTGCTACTTTTGAAGTAAGTTAGGGCAATATTCAGACACATTTTTCATATTTAAGTACACAAAGTAGTGTAACTTGTCATGAAAGTGATAAGTATGGATCAAAAAGAAGATTTTTTTTTAAAAAAAGCAATGTGATAATGTCACAGCTCTTGTAACTGAACATCAAGAAGAGGAAAATCTGGGTGATTTGTGTTGCTGAAGAAAATCCCATGAGGTAAGAAAAAGAAGGAAATAGAGAAAATAAGGTAAATGTAGAATGTGCTAAAAGCTTTGGTTGGGTTTGCTTTTATTCAAACTCTCTCCTGCACTCTTGGTTTTTATGTTGTATTTATTTATTTATTTATGTTTGCTTTGTTTTAATTGTTATGTAGCTTTAACTGCTTCTGCATTTTCTTATGGCTAGCAATTTAGGGGCATAATCCTGAAACTCTTCTTATAAATGTAGAGTCTAGAGTAGTATAAGACTTCAATATAATGCAGTTAAAGAAAATATACAACACTTAACAATTGGTAAGCCTCTCTGAACTCCAAGAAGCTTACTCAGGAGTTCAATACAGAATGTCCACTATACTTCAGAAAGGTACCGACCTTATTGAAATTACTAAAATTAGCAAAAACATCCCATTTAGAGAAAACTGTTTAGAAGACATGTGGAAGGAAGAGAGGTAACAATCCCGACTTCCAATCTTGTGGTATATAATTTATATGTACAGGATTTCAGACTAGCATTTAGTAGAGCAGCCATGAAGACTCTGAAAAAAAAAGGCCATGATATTCCTATCCCTCCAAAGATCAGATTTATACAAGCCATGGTATTCCCTGTGATACTTCAGTGAAATGAAAGTTGGACTTTGAAGAAGGAAAGTAGGAAAAATATTGACACTTTTGAACTTTGATTTTGGGGAAGACTCCTGAAAATACTATGGAAAAATAAGAAAACAAACCAATGCATCCTGTTTGTTTGTTTGTATGCACCTCTGCATCCATCCACCCACCCACCCACCCAAGTTTTCCAAGTTTTCTAAGCCTAGGATTTCAAGTCTGGTGGGATAGAGTATTCTATTGTTTTCAGAGGAATGGAGAACTCTTCTTGTAAAATATTTCTGGACACGTTCAATTTTATTGATGTCAGAGATGTGGTGAGGGTTCCAAACAGGCGAGCTGTATTCTAGAATTGGTCTAGCAAATGTTTTATATGCTCTGGTTAATAGTGTGGTGTTTTTGGAAAAGAAACTACACAAGATTAGGTTTACAACTCTTAGAGCTTTTTTTGCTATGTAATTGCAGTGGGCTTTGGCACTTAGATCATTTGACATGAAAACTCCAAGGTCTTTAACGGGATGGGGGTCATCTGTAAGGTAATGTCCATCTAGTATGGACTTAGTTTTTGGGTTCTTTTTTCCTATATGTAAGACTGAGCATTTGCTGGTTGAAATTTGGAGCTGCCAATTTTTAGACCAAGCTGTTAGATGATCAAGGTCGTTTTGAATGATAGACGTATTGTCTGTGATGTTAAATAGTTTGACATCATCAGCAAAGAGAACACAATTACTTGAGATATGGTCACAAAGATCATTAATGTATAGTATAAAGAGTGTTGGTCCAAGAACGCTGCCTTGAGGAACGCCACTCTTGACAGGAACAGGATTTGATAAAGCATTGCCAATTTTGACCACTTGTTGTCTGTTAGACAGAAAAGCAGATATCCATTTGTGGAGGGGTCCTGAGATGCCATAGGATATTAGTTTTAGGAGAAGTTTGTCGTGTACTACTGAGTCAAAAGCTTTGCAGAAGTCTATGTAGATTGCATCTATTGATTTGCCTTGATCAAGATTTGAAGTCCATATGTTTTTGCAGTGGAGAAGTTGTAAGTTACATGATAATTTTTTTCTGAAACCAAATTGTTTGTTGGAGAGTAGGTTGTTTGTTTCTAAGTGTGAGGTAATGGATTGGTTGATGATAGATTCCATGACTTTGCAGGTGACACAGCAAAGGGAGATCGGTCTGTAGTTTTCGACTAAGCTGGGGTCTCCTTTTTTGAAGATAGGGATGACTGTGGCTAGTGACCAAAGTTTGGGAAGAGAACTGGTAGTGAAAGCTTTATCAAAGATAATACTTAGGGTTCTGCTATATTAATGGAAAGTTTTTTTAAGAAGTATGCGCACAGTCCATCGGGTCCAATAGATAGCGATGGTTTTAAGTTGTGAAGAGCTTTTCCAACGTTGTCTTCTGTGAAATCTATATGAGTTAAATCATCATAATCATTGCTGGTACGTTTGTGGAAAGTCGGATATGTGTTATCGGAGTTAACAAAATCTGAGCCAAAGAAAATGTTGAAGAGGTTTGCTTTAACTGTTTCGTCATTGCATTCTTTGTTGTTAGAATCTTTTAGTGGTGGGATGGATCTAGAGTCTTTAAGTTTATTGTTAACAAAATTATAAAAGGCACAATTGGAATTTGTGCCTTAATATAGTTAATATATTAATATATTATTAAATTAATTAAATTAATATATTAATTAAATTAATATAGTTATTACATACTTATGCTCATATATATGCTTATATATTATATAGTTTTTTCATGTTAATACTTATATATACTGTTATGACAAAATAAATAAATAAAAAATAAATAAAAAGCTTAGGAAAACTTCACAACCTGGGCGACTTAAAGTTTTGTTTTCTTCTTTTTGCTCTGGGAAAATTTAATGAACGAAAAGCATCTTATAAATTCCTTCCTTGTTATTTATTGAAAGAGGTGCTTTTACTTTATTATATGTACAAGGGATCAAATGAGATTTATGCAGATACCTTGGTAGAATACCTACACTGTAGCCCTTAAAGTCTATGGTTATAAGGGCATATTCTTCCCATTAAAACACATATGTTTTACACATTCTATTTTATACAGTGTTTGGGAAGAAATGTCTCACGCATTAAGCTACCATGCACATTGGAAATTGTCTGTAGTGAATAATTGGATAACCAGATGAAACCCTGCAGTATTTCTGAAAACTATTATCACACAGAGTGATGTATAAAAACATGAACTGGTTGGTCTCCAGAAAAGAATTAAGTATAATAAGTTCAGGGGTGAAATCTACCTACCTACCTACCTTCCTTACTTTTTATGCATGCGCATGTGACATGCACATGCTCGCTTCACTTGTGCTTGTGTGCATGTCACATGCGCATGCATAAAAAGCACATTACTTCTTGGTTAAAACCAGGAAGTAATGACACCCAGGTGGGTAGGCGGAGCTTTGCTCCACCATCGCTACTGGATCGCCGAAACACCAGCTACGATCGCTACTGGATCACACGATCCAGTCCGATCCAGTAGCATTTCATCCCTGAATAAGATGCCAAGGTTTTCCACCAAGTCTATATCATAGAATTTGCTGAGAACAAGTTGGGGGCCCTGATTGCTTACAAATTACAGTTTTTTGATGAACAAAGTACTAGGAAGCTAAGTAGAATGGATTTGTTGAATCTATAGAAATATCCATTGTAGCAAATAGGAGCTTTCTGAATATTATAATAGTCCCTTTTCTAATTTTAGAAATAAATCTCAACTCCTTCAACTGGTTCAAAAATGAGTGGTTTCCCTTTATCTTTTGTAGTGAATTTTTGCCCAGTATTGACATTTTACGAATGATCAATTTTAATTTATCAATTGCAATATAGATAGCAGTTTCATCCTATGTACCAGTAGTTCTAAATATGTACAAATATGTAAACAAGAGACAGAAAGAGATTATTAGAGGGAAAAAATATATATAACAATATTGCTGTTCTAACTCCTAGAGCTAAAAGGCATTGTGTGTATAAACCACAATAATCAGCAAACTTAGTTTTATTATTTCAATTTTTCTATCCAAAAGCTGTGAGGTAACTATAAAATTATCAATTGCAATTTTCGCCCTTAATAATTTCCACACTTTCTCAGTGTTATTGTATTTTCCACTAATAATGAATAAATTATTTCTACAATCTTGTAAAAAGATTGCTCGTTTTTATCATTATCTCTATATTCTTCCCAGAACAAAGAAAAGTTGCAAATATTAAACATTTTAATAAGAATTTTTGGTTCCCAGATCTGAACTGTGGGATTTTGCTACAAGGCAAAATGAGGTTTTAAGCCATTTTGCTCATTACCTGGAAATTATTTTCATTATGACTGCTTTGGGCATAAACTCAGCAATCTTAATACCCTGAAACATGATTATTCAAATACCTTTGAGAATATTAATAAATATTTAGACTCTCTTTAAAACATCTGATCTGCAATAACAAGATTAGAAGATTATGTTTTCCTGATGTTGTATCTGTATATAAATTCTTCAGATACATGACCTATTGCCCCACTCTGAGTAATGGGATCAGTTAGGTTTATTCAGTTTCACATTTTATTTGCTAAAAATATGTTTGGTCCCTTTCTGCATTAATTTATAAACTGGCCTGCAAAAAAATAAAAAAGCAGAAATATACCTCTTTTTTCATGGCATTTTCTTCTACAATAAATTCCTTTAGGCATTTCCCCCCTGTTCATTTTCTTAATCTTTAATAAGACATGATCACTGTGTAAATGAACTAGTGCCAGTATGGTGAAGATATAGAATAAAGCCCAGTTTGAACCAAAGAAACTCACGGATTGACTCTGGAACAGTTACTTCTCTCAACCTAACCTACCCACAGTTTATAGTTATGTTGAAAAAATAGAGGAGGGAGTACTATATGCACTGCCTTATATTCCAGAAGCAAATGCATATCTAACAAACAAAAAATTCAAAATTCAGGCTTTAATCTACACTTGGCTTGCTCTAGCTCAGTTACTGACTCCAAGATATAAACAAGAACATATCTGATCCTAGACAAAGCTCTTCCCACTTACAAATATATATGTTCCAGAGGAAATTACTATACTACTCCAGAGGTAGTGAACTATGGTGTTGGAGAAGACTCCTGCGAGTCCCTTGGATTGCAAGGAGATCAAACTGGTCAGTCCTAGAGGAGATCAACCCTGATTGCTCTTTAGAAGGCCAGATTCTGAAGATGAAACTCAAATATTTTGGCCACCTAATGAGAAGGAAGGACTCACTGGAGAAGGGCCTAATGCTGGGAAAGATTGAGGGCAAAAGAAGAAAAGGACGACAGAGAACAAGGTGGCTGGATGGAGTCACTGAAGCAGTAGGCATGAGCTTAAATGGACTCCAGATGATGGTAGAGGACAGGAAAGCCTTGAGGAACATTGTCCATGGGGTCGCAATGGGTTGGATATGACTTCACAACTAACAACAACAGGTAGTTAAGAATCAACATCATTTACACTTGAGAGAGACAAAAGGGGAGATTTGCAGTAGTTAAGGCAACATCTTGGCTTTCATAGTTTCTGGAAAATAAAACATTGCTTCAATTTTATTTTATTTTGCCATCCCACAATGTCTGTCTAAAGATTTATGCTTAATTATCAATCTCCAACTATTGTCTTATATCTCGCTTTACATAAAAAATGAAGGTTTATTCCCATTCAATTTCATATTTTATAAAATGATTAAAACCCGGAAGCAAAGAGTTAGAATATTGAATGTAATGTTCTAATTAAACTTTGATTGCCCACAAACTAATATTAAAGCTATTAGAAATTTCTCCTTCCTGTATTCTCAATCCCAAATTTTCATGCTGTTTTTTTAAGTCTTTAAATGGTAGATTATTTTTTTCATAATCGATGCATACTGTTTGAAGAATGGCAAAAAATGAAGAAGTTAAAAACAAGATATTCTATCAAAGATACTGGTATTTGATTGTTTCAAGAATTAGATCAGGCAGATAATACGTATCTGGAATATATCATAGCAAACTGTTCTCCAAAACAGCCAATGTACTGAAGATCAGGTTGAGGTTGAATCCATCCTTGACTTTGGAACCTATTGGGTGACTTTGGATTAATCTCTCCCAGCCTAATGCACTCTACTGGCTTCTTTTTGTTGGCGTAAAATAAAGGGGAATCTCCAAGTACAGTAAGTCACCTTGAACTCTTGGAGGGAAGTAGGTATCAGTCTAAAATAAATAAATAAATAATCAGTGTTATAGCTTCCAAAAATTTAAACTGATCGTTACAGGCATTTCCGCATTATAGATATATATGTTACAAGTGGTTTGCCCACTGCTATAGAATTAGGATTTTTTTTTTTAATGTAGAACTAGAGAAAAGTCAATGAACAATAGTAAACCAGTAGACAATCTTTGAAGAAGTGAGAAATGAGAAGTTCTCTTTTCTTAAGCTCTCTTTTTATAGGCCAGTTTGAATTCCCAAATCATTGTAGCTTTGATCCATTGTAGCTTTGATTGTAATTGATTAATGATTCTTTACCAATCTGTAAAAAACAATCATCTTTGTCAATGTCCTGTTCATGTGCCTGTATCCAGACTTCATCATCATCATCTCAGGAAATTCAGGAAACTATCAGAATGATGAATTTACTAATTCTGTACTTATTCACAACCTGGTACATTTTGGAGGGTCTTTAAACATTTTTTGCTTAGCTATATACAATCATTTATTGCTTTGAGCAAGTGCAACATTTGTTTGGCCCTCTGCACCTTAACATCCTACCATTCCCACCTTTTGTTCCCCAAGCATGCTGCTGAGTCGGAGAATGACCTATATTCAGTGTGAGTACAACTCTCTATTTGATCCAACATATGGAGCTGGACTATAGTATTTTTCAATGCTACAAGTGGACATGAATATAGAATCCTCCACAGAGGTTGTGGAGAGCAAGAGGCAGAATTGGCGATACCCAAGGAAATAGAGGACAAAGACACTTCCTCTACATTTTAGTGTTGATGCTTTCTCTATGATCTTTCTATTTTTAATGAAAACCTTACTGTATTACAAATAGAGCAAAGGAAAAAGATGTGGTACTACATCCTAAAATCTCCAGAGTATCTTAGCATATGTGCAGTACAGGATATTTTCACTACAAGAACTGGAACTTGTATTATTTTGTGAACATACTACCATTGACATTCCACCATATTTGTAATTTAAGCAACTCAGTTTAGGAGGAGAAAGGGGGTATCATATTACCCTACTAATGGTCATTCATGCCCTAGTCACCTCCCGTCGTGACTATTGCAATGCACTCTACATGGGGCTTCACCCGAAGAGCATCTGGAAGCTCCAGTTGGTGCAAAATGCAGTGGCCTGCATGGTTTTATGCAGACCTCAGTGTGCACATGTATCACCCCTCCTGCGGGAACTACATTGGTTTCTGATTTGCTTCTGGATGCAATTCAAGGTGCTGGTTGTCCCATTTAAAGCCCTTCATACTTGGCACCAGGTTGTCTGAGGGACCATCTCTTGCTGGTCACATGTACCTGACCCACTAGAGTGGGGAGACAAGGCATAATTATGGGTTCCATCCCCTAGGGAGATACATCTGGTGGGACCTAGAAGAAGGACCTTCTCTGTGGTGGCTCCCTCTCTCTGGAACATCATTCCCCTAGAGATTAGACTGCTCCTCACTTTAACACACTTTTGGAAGGTGCTGAAACTGTGGTTCTGCCAGCGAGCCTGGGGAATGCAGAGTGGGATGGATCCCATTAAATGGCTTGTATGAATGTGTGTTGTCACCAGGGTGGTGGGTTATTATTTTATTATTTTTCTTTTTATTCTTTTTGTTTTTTATATGGTGTTTTTATATCTTTGGGTCGCCATGTGCGAGTAAGCGGCAATATAAATTTTCTAAAATAAAATGAAATAAAAAATGAAATCATTTAAAGTCAGAATATTTTGCTAAATTAAAGCAGATTTAATTTAGGGGAAAATTTACTGACCATCTCAATCTTCCTTCAGCATGCACCATTTCTCTACTCCTCCACCATTTATACCTTTCCTATAAATACAAAAAGTGGCAAATGTCTTCTGTTTCAGGCAATGCAAAGTTAAGTGTAGGCTTTATACATTATGACTGGAAATCATATTATCAAACATTTTAGATTGTTTTCCTGTCATGCTTATATACTGAATATGGATAGAGGTAAAATAATATACAAAGAAAACAAGGCACTCCTAGCATTTTTCATGGTTGCTGAACAGCCATCAGCAGTACATATGAGTCAGACTAAATGATTTTGAGGCACCATCTCTGTTAATGCCACTATTTTTTTTTTCATAACTTCCTAATAAATAAAGAAGGGGAAAACACCTCTAATGAAATCCATCCTTAATCTACCATATTTTTTGGAGTATGAGATGCTCCGGACTGTAAGACGTACCTACCTTTTTTGGTGAGGAAAACAACAAGAAGAAATCTGCCTCTTCCTCCCAGCAATTTTGCCTAGTTGCAGCAAACAGCAAATAGCCTGCTTTACTTTCATTTTTGTTTTCAGCATAGCTTGATTAGCACAAGAAAAAAACAACAACAACCTGCTCCCAACAATTTACTTCCTGCACAGAGGCCTGCACAGCAATAGGCAGTGGCAATGCCTGCAGCCTGAAACAGCTGAGAGCTGGGAGGGCGATCCAATGGACTTGTGCTAATTAGGCTGTGCTGAAGCTGAAATGGGATTGCTGCTTGCGGCAAGGAGGTAAATTGCTAGGAATTAGAGACCAAAGGGTGGGGGCCAGTGGGTGGACAGGGCTACATTAGATGTATAAGACGCACCCAAATTTTCATCCCCTTTTACGTGAAGGAGTTGCTAAGGAGTTAGACATTCTACTCCCCCCTCCCCACCTGAAAGAAACTCTGTCCCAACTGCCAGTTGCCTTATATTAACACATTCTGATGCTACCCCTTTGCTAAACATGGCCAGCATGTGACTCATTCAGCCTGCGGGCTGGGACATTCTACTCCCCATCCCCCTCTGTTCCAACTGCCAGTTGCCTTATATTAACACTCTCTGATGCTATGGAGTTGCACATTCTACATTAAGTTTCAGGCTTTAAGTGTCAATTTATCATGCCCAATCACATAGTTTCATAGCGAAGCACTGGCGTCTAGCTAGTACAATAAATAAAATCTCAGGGAAGAAATTTTTTTTAATGGGCTGCTGCTGCTAACTGGTTAGTCAGGGGCCAGGGAAAAGAGGTTTGCTTAAAACAGAGGAAGAACAAAAAGACACTAAAGGTTATCCTTCATTACTTTGCTTTTTCATGTTTGTGGGTATAAAATTCAGCTTTTATTTATTTACTATTTGCTGTCTGAATAAAAGCTACAGTAGCTATTTAGATACTCAAGTGTGTCTTTTTAAAGCACATATTTGTGGCACTTCCAAATTTAAAATGCACCTATATTTATGTTCTTACGCCATTGAGGCTTTTTTTAAGGGAAGAAGAATATCAAAATATCTTAAATAATAAAGTTCCTATCCCATTGTGCTTATGCTAAAAATTTCCTGCTCATGCTATTAGGTTTGTCTCCCTGAATTTATGGCTGGTTTAAAATAAGTTTTTGGATTACCAAATGGTGCATTAGAACTTTGTGAGCATCCACAAAGACAGAATATAAACATAATGACAAAGCAGTGATTTTAAATTTTCAGTACATATATACCTAATGAAAATTTTAGAACAATACACACACACACACACACACACACACACACACACACACACACACACACACACAACTAGTGATAGATTGCTAATATTAAAAAGGTAAAGGTTCCCCTCACACATATGTGCTAGTCATTCCTGACTCTAGGGGGCAGTGCTTATCTCTGTTTCAAGGCTGAAGAGCCAGCGCTGTCTGAAGACGTCTCCGTGGTCATGTGGTCAGCAAGAGTAAATGGCAAAGGCGCACGGAACGCTGTTACCTTCCCATTAAATGTGGTTCCTTATTTTTCTACTTGCATTTTTTTTACGTGCTTTCAAATTGCTAAGTTGGCAGAAGCTGGGACAAGTAACAGGAGCTCACTCCGTTACACGGCACTAGTGATTCAAACTGCTGAACTACTGACCTTTTGATTGACAAGCTCAGCATCTTAGCTACTGAACCACCACATCCCTCATTGCTAATATATAGGCACCCAAAATGGTATGTCTGTTCAGAATGTACCCGCTAAAGTGCTATATGCATGACTCCTCATGCTGATAGGATCTCAAAATGTCTCCTATATTTGAAATGTATTCTATTTGAAAACCATCAATAGTTATATTTAAGTTATGTTCTTCTAAATGAATGTCTATCTATCTCTGTATGCACGCGTGTGTATCTACATACATGCATGCACACACACATTTTTATGCAAAAATTGACATTCCCTTTCTTCTTTTTTCAAAGGAAAGTATTTCTTCCTGCTCCTCCCCCAGTCCACTATTTTCTTTCAGCACAGATGTCCACAGGGAGAAAATGTTATGCATCAGCTCCAAATTATGAACAGGTATTAGTCACAGATCTCCATAAAAAGATTGGCTCTTCTCTTTCTGCTTCTGAAGCAGGGAATTATCTGTTGCCAGGCGGAACTGTACTTATTATTGAGGGAAAAAGGCAGAAGGATCTCTGCACAAGCGTTTCCCTGCAGCCTGTTTCCCTTGAGGAACACCTTTTGAAGGAAAGATCTGGGCACACTTAGCACAGGTCCCCCTTTTCTCCATATCTTAACTTCATTCAGTTCTGTAACTTGACAAGTCCTTCTTTGTGACTGGAGAAAAAATATCCTACATTCTCCCTGAGCAGCTTTCTAACCTTCCCACAGAAAATGGGATCGTTTCAAGTTTACCTTGCAACAAGGCAATACAAATTGCAAATGAGTCCAGTCTACTTCTTACAGATTGCACCTGCTACAATTCATTTCTGCCAGTGACATTGCAGCACCATAGATGTGGAAAGGTTGGTGCTTGAATGTGGGCTTTCAGACAATCTTCCTGTCATGGATAAAAATATCTCAATACTTTGTAAAAATATAATCTGTGCCAGTAGTGGGTTTCAAATCCTGGCGCTACCAGTTTGCCATTGAGAGAACGCAGGCATGGGCATTAGCTTTGGAAGCATGTGGCACTTCTCTGCATGTGCAGAAGGTTCTGCACATGCGCAGAGCATTTTTGATGATGGGTGGGTGGGTGGGCAGAGCCTCCCGCCTTTGCGGCTACCAGTTCACCCAACGGGGGTAAACCGGTAACAACCCACCACTGATCTGTGCTCTTTTGAGCAAGCTTGAAATAAGATGTTTTATTTTGGTGGATATTGTCATACCCAACCCTTTCCACAAATGTCAATAGTTGCTGCTGAATCTGATTAGCAAGGCTAGGGCAAGATTGCAATATTTGCAATATTGTTAGCCAGAGGTTAGCTGTCTCTGTTTTAAACTGTCAGTAACCTTCCTAAGAGCTGAAAGATCAATCCGACAAATCTTCCATTTAAAGAAGTGCAATAGCCAGAGAGAGTAGCTATACTTAGATGCATGTTGTACAGAGATCTGATTTAGATCAGACTTCCATTTCTGTGGAGTGACACAAGATTGGAAAATAATATCTGCAGAGGGACAGAGTAAAGAAACACCAAAGCAATCGATGGAGGGGAAATGTAAAATAAATTTAAAAAGCATGATGTTTCTTTATGGTTTTTTTACTTTCTTTGTGGAAAGGATATGGACAGATGAATATAGGGATAAAATCCCTATAAAAATGTTGATTGCTTCAACCCATAACATGTATTTACAAAGGCACAACCTATAAAATGTTAAGGCTCTCTAGCTTCAATCTTTTAGGAGATGATTCCCAAATTTTCAGTTAAAGACAGACTAGAGTGGAGAACAGATTAATGTATGTTCTCCACAGTGGTTAGAGTGCAGTACTGCAGGCTACTTCTGCTGACTGCTGGCTGCTTTCAATTTAGCAGTTTGAATCTCACCAAGCTCAAGGTTGACTCAGCCTTTCATCCCTCTGAAGTCAGTAAAATGAGGACCCAGATTGTTGGGGCAATATGCTGACTCTGTCAAACAATTTAGAGAGGGCTGTAAAGCACTGTGAAGCAGTATATAGGTCTAAGTGCTATTGCTATTGTCATTATAGTCAATGACAAAACTTTATTGTTCCCTATAATGATTGAAATAATAGATTCTCAAAAATGAACCTAATTGTTAACATTTAATTTTGCTTTTGTCTATATCAGTTAGCCATTGGTTAGAATGCAGTATCGCAAGCTAACTTTGCCCATTGCCAGGAGTTTGATCTCGACCAGCTCAATGTTGACTCAGCCTTCCATCCTTCTGAGATTGGTAAAATGAGGACCCAGATTGTTGGGGGCAATATGCTGTCCCTGTAGACTGCTTAGAATGTGCTAGAAAGTGCTATGAAGCGGCATATGAGTCTGAATGCTATTGCTGTTACTAGTGCTATATTATCTTATCCAGATAGAGCTACCAAGTTCTGTTTGTCTTGAAAACTCACTGTTGAGTTTGGTAGGTTGGAGATACCATATTTCC